>NW_027116682.1:5317-6105 GCF_000696795.3 Halyomorpha halys | reverse complement strand
GTAATTTTAGCTTCCACATCTGAGAGAGCTTCTGACAAATTTGGGGTCAGTCCCATCCTGTTTAATGTTGGCAAATAGTGAGTAGTTGGAGGTGGCAGTTCTCTGATCAGGTGAGAGTGCGTAAGGAGAGTATGGCCTATTCTAAAGTGAGCCAGAGCAACTTCTTCCCTGCGGCTGCTGCGGTAGGATGTCGACCAGATTTTACTGATCTACTTATTTCTTTTAATTTATTCAGAGAGCTTTCATTCCACATGGCCTTCCATCTTTCCGATATTTTTATTTTAATTGGTCTACATAATTCTGATGGAGTAAGAACGGCGATGCCTCGGCCAGACAGCGTGAGTGCCTCTCTGGCAGCTTTGTCTGCAAGCTCGTTGCCAACAATGCCAATGTGGCTTGGAGCCCATATGAAATTTATGGACTTACCTTGTGATAGTTTTAGGAGAAAAGATTGTATTCTTATGGTGAGTGGATGTTCGGGGTACATGTTTCTCAAATCTTTTAGAGAGCTCAACGAATCTCAGATCGTCTTTGGAGTTATTGAAAGGCAAAAAAGGAGAGTTGATGATATTGCGTGGAGTTCAGCGGTGTATATTAAGCATAACTTAAGTAATTTAAATTTGTGAGTTGAATCGCGTGTAACGAAAGATGAGGCGGTTGAGTTATCTGATTTGGTACCATCGATGTATATCATCGTGCACAGTGCACATTTGGCTGGTTCATCCCGTGATTTCTGACAGGTGTTTGATGCATGGAGGCCGGCACATTTAACGCACCTGGCTTGGTGA
>NW_027116682.1:0-1237 GCF_000696795.3 Halyomorpha halys | reverse complement strand
AGCAGTCCTATTTAAAGTCATGTTAAATGGTAAATGCATAAGAGCTCCTAGCGGATTTTCTGAGCGACTTGTTTAGGAACCTTTCCTTCCAAAACTTCCTGTTATTGTTTACTTCTAAGTTTTTATTACAGTAATTTATTACAACATGCCTAAAATAAGTGAACAGTAGAAGTGTAAAAGTTTAGCGACTGATAGTATTTTTTAAAAAGTCCAAAACACAAGACAAAATAAAAAAAAAACTAAACACAAACTACGAGTAAGTAATTTAACACGAAAACAAATAAAACGTTGACAAGCTCAGCTAGTCTGTTTCATGACGCCATTCTCCATTTAACAGACCTAGTAACAGACTCTCAGCCATGTTATATCGTTTTAACATGGTAAAAGAAGGAAATATTTTTCCATTTAACATGTTAAACTAGATCATGAATACCCCTATTGTACAACTTTTTTTTAATCAAATCATTAAAAAAAAACACTTAAAGAAAATTAAGAAGTAATTTGTTTTACAGATAAATAATTGTGTAGAATAAAACATCTTGTAGAAATGTTATGTTTATGATTAATAAAGAACTTATTACTGAAATGAAGCAATTCTCTTCAGATAAACGACCGACGTTAGAGAAGTATTAGCACAAATATTAAAATTATAATAATAATAATACAAAAATATAATATTTCCATTTTTTTTTCCAGAGCTAGATGTCAGCCTTGCGCGACCTCCGACGGCTGTGGGGAGAGCGGAAGCAGTCTGCCGTCGCGGACCCGGACCCTGAGGCACCGCGACCATCGCTTCCTCTCCTCCAGGTCTGGCCCAGTCAGGATTCTCCCAAGCCGGCCGAGGGCAGTACATTCGTTTTCGAGCAAGCTGGGCCCCACGATTCTGGCATAGAGTCCGTCCAGGTAATCCGGGTGGGTTCTAGATCTAACTACAGGGTCTATACTACAATTAAGTAGGTTGCCATTTTACAATGCTGAAAGAATATTTATATAAAATTGTAAATGAACAGTGAATCAAAATCCAGTCTCTAAATCGATAAGCTTCACCAATAGTTTAATAAAACTGCAAGTCATTGTAAAATAAATTCATACAATGGATTCTAAAGTAAAACTGTTGAAAATACGATAGTAAAAAAACCACTCTCTAGTAGTAGGTAGGCCTAACATGGTAGAAATTTTAAAATGGTCCCCGTATAATGTAAGGTTCATAGCATAGGCATAAGTTTATAACAGTAAA
>NW_027116681.1:39136-39534 GCF_000696795.3 Halyomorpha halys | reverse complement strand
GTTTTCTTATACCAAGCAATGAAAGGATTACAATGGCCTATTGAAGACTAGGCAGTTAATTAATGACTCCTCTCCATGTATAACAAGTAGCTGACATTTCTATAAAAAGAAGATCTCTGTGTAGGCCACTCCACACTTAAAAGACATTTAAAGGTAAAAGAAAAGTAAAAAATCTGATGCACGTATCACATAGCAGTTACTTACCACCTTCAGCAAACTGGAGCCAATTCTTCCAAGCACCTACTATTTAGTTCTACAATCATTTTTTCATGACCGCGTCTTTTCTGTCCGACAAAGCTCTGCAAGCTCATCAGCGAAACCAATATCTGCAGGAGTCCCTCAAGATTTTATCCTGGCCCCACTTCTGTAGTGTCTTTCCGACAGGCGACAACATACTA
>NW_027116681.1:34442-36811 GCF_000696795.3 Halyomorpha halys | reverse complement strand
CGGATATTTTCGATGTCCTAATCAGTATAAGGAAGTTTTGTGAAAATATTTTTTCTTCATTTCGGTTTCCCGATTTAGTGGATCTTATTGGGCACTGAGGTCTGGACAACAAGATTCAAGACCGTGGAATAAAATGAATTTCCGGCACTTACTTAGTTCCCTCTCTCGTTAACGGTACCAGTTTAACAGATTAAACTTTTAACTGCCTATATTTGTTTAGCAGAAGGGTTCTTGTCGAAACTAAGAACTCACTAGGACCTATTAGTCAACGAACATAAGAATAATTTTTTGCAATATATTCAATATTGATTTAGGTTATTCTAAACCCTTTTTGATTCCTAACATTATATTCATAGCTGCATAATAAGTTAATTATGCAACTTTGACAATTAACTGCAGTTTGTTTCCTTCTTCCTTTTTGCTATTATTTTTATGATGAGGAGTAATTGTTACTTAATGACCCTCATAATTTTCTTCCTTCCAACTCGCAAACCTTGAGCAACAAAACTTTCCCACATGGCTATAGAAGCCTAATTGAGCTATTAACTTTCCATTTTTTGTTTTAGAGCAATTTGTACCATTTAAAAATAACAAATTGATTTTACATTTCTGTTTTGAAATAGAACTAAAGAAATTGTTTCGTAAATTGACAGAATGTTAATTTTCCTAATCTCTTTTTCAAATCATAATAAATTGTTGGGTTTTTTCCTTACAATACACCTGTGAGAAAAGCTGTTTTTAGGTTTATATGCATCCTGCATCTACTGTAAGCACACGACCTTGTAAATGCATTTTGCAATCTATTTGGCTTATTACTCTCAGTAATGAACCTTTAATAATTGATTCGACTTAATGATAAACCTTGGTTAAAGTAATTTCCTGAAAAAAAAATTACTCTCCTGAAATTTGAGGTTTTACGTTTCAATTAAATCCAAAAGTGTATAAAAAAAAATCAGACCATAAATTGCAAAATGCGAGTACTGACAATTTTCTGAGTTAAAATTCTAGGTAATTAATTTTTTTTTCTCATTTCCTTCGTGAATACAGAGCTTCCCTACCGTCGGTAGTGAGAAAGCAAAAATAGTGGAAAAATAACAGCGTTTCAAAATACATGGGCTAATAATGGAGCACAAAGTGCACTAAAGATCTGAAACTTGGGTAGCAAGACTTTCTTGCGAGGGTTTTAATAGATAAATCAAAATTAAGGTATATTAAAAATGATGATTTAGACTTTAGTACCCTTGCCATGACTAGATTAAGAAAGATCGTCAGCTTAATGACTAGTAAGAGTCGAAACGACCCCAAGGTCTTCCAGCGGCCTTAAGAAACTGAGGTCGCGTGACAATGACACTTTTCTTATACCATTCGTTTTTCAACAAAATAAAATGTTCTGTTAATGCACACATTCTTAATTCATTTTTTTTAACAAATTAAATTTTCGGGTTAGAAAAAAAAATCTAATCATTTATTTTTAAAAAAATTAGCCCCAACATGGAAATCTCCGTACTCGCTTTCAATCTCAGATTAAAAACAATATTCAAATCATCGAACTTCTATTAAATAGAGAAAAAAGGTTTATTGAGAAAAATGGTAAAAATGAAATTTTGATTTCCTAAGATAATTACTGAAAAAAAATATAATATTAGTTAAATAAAACTAGAATTTACATTTTTTTGGCACGATATGGTAACTTCAATAGTGATTTTTAAAAATGTTATAGATTAATTCAAAATTAAAATACCATAATTGGATAGTTCTATCCTACTTTTGAAGAAGGACATATCTTCCTAAGCTTTTTTTTTTTTTTAGTTTTCATATCCCTATGGTCAGAAAAACTATTTATTTATTGGAAATTTATTCTTGAAAATTCCATGTAATAATTTTCTTAATTGCATTTTCTAATATAGTAGATTTGGTACTAGAAAATGGCTAACGTTTTCGGTTAGTAATTTTCTGCGTTCTTACAAACCAGGACAGAATAGACGAAGCAGTCTTTGTTGAGGCAAATTTTAAAAAAATTAATACATATTTTTTTAAAATTTCTTTTTTGTGTTGTTTCAACAGACCTTGTAGATCATTGGCCGCCCAAACTAGCTTTTTCCATGCCTGCATATTTTAGGCTAATGCTTTCCCGTCTGCTGCACGCAACTCTTTCGAATCTCCGTCGATTACTTTTGAGATATTTAGCCCCCTCTACCAGCTTTCTCCACCTTAGTTTATCCTGGATGATGGCTGTCCAGTTTATTACATGGTTTTCAGCCGCATCCTCCTTTATAATGTCTACCCATCTAAGCATCAGGATCCCTTTGGATTCAGTTCCTATTACGAAGTAGTTCATCATTACGAAGAGAGAACCTGTTAGGTGACTT
>NW_027116681.1:21282-32647 GCF_000696795.3 Halyomorpha halys | reverse complement strand
AATTAGGCCGATCTCGTGCATGAACAAAGCCCGGGATTGAAGTTGTGACAAGTTTATCTTGAATTGTAGATCAAAAAAGGACAGAAAGAGAAAACTTAATTAATAGTTTTGGTTTAATAGCTCTATTTTCATATTACGGGATTCATTTCTTAATTTTCTTTTTTTTGGG
Source organism: Halyomorpha halys (assembly GCF_000696795.3). NCBI lineage: Eukaryota > Metazoa > Arthropoda > Insecta > Hemiptera > Pentatomidae > Halyomorpha > Halyomorpha halys. Next base: position 32,478 of record NW_027116681.1, on the reverse strand, counting down.
CAATTAGCTTGAGTTGTTGATTATAATGGTAGATAATAAATTATTAAAAAATCCTATAAAACCGTGTTGGAAGAGAAAAAAAAAACTTACATTGTGATAACTATGTAAATTTTAATTTCACTTGAGAGAAATTGTTTGAAAAGTATTTATTCATTATTTGAACTATTTTATTTTTCAAATGATGGAAGTTTATTTTGGATCTTATCATGCCGTGAATATAGGCAAAATTATATAATTATCTTTTATTATTATTGTCAGATACGTTAAAATATTAACAGACGATATTTATAACAATAAATGATATTTATAACAATACATTTTATAGTTTTAACTCAGTACATATCTTTCTAATACCTTATATTATGTAAATAAATAAATATGTAACCTGATGGTTCAATGCCGATTCTACCATCACTATGTAAACAGATCTACCGACCGCCGTCCTGATATGAATTCACAAGAACAGTCGTAATTTTCCTGCCTATGTTTCGGTCTACCTGTTGAACATTTACTAGTCGGCTATGCGATAATAAACTTTGTAGGGATTCGTTAGTTTCTAATGCATACAGATTTGCGATAATATTCGCTGGAATACTAAAACTTGATAAACTTATCATCATATATATCATACATATACATCATATATATAATGTATACATCATATATTTATCAGTTGTAGTTCATGCAATTCAGAGGTGAGGCTCTAAACCTCTAACCATCTAAATGTTCTAGTAAACACACCCTCCTAGTGTACAAGTTTCTATATCCCCGTTTTTCATACTTAAAAAAATTTATATTGATCAAAAATTATTTTTTTTACCTTGGTTTCATTTTTCACCATCGTTGTAGAGAAAAATGTATAAATATATACGTAAAATCATAAAGTATGATAGGTTTAATTTATATCTATAAACTTTCATTCAGTAACTTACCATAATCAATTAAATTATAAATTATGATTTATACAAATATACAATTTGATTTGTTAATGTAAGTTCCTGAATGAAAATTTATAGATATAAACTAAACCTACCATATTTATACATTTTCCCCCACATGAATGGTTAAAAATGTAATCACGGTAAAAGAATTAATTTTTGGTCAATATAATTTTTATTTTAAACTTGAAAAACGGGGATAAAGATAAACACATAAAAATACAAAAGAAAGCGATACTATTTATGACTATTTATAACATATATATGTTCAAGATATGTATGTGTATAACAGAAACATAGAAACTTGTAAGAGCATGCATGACACACCAAGACTCAGTATGTAAATAGATCTAACACAATACATGGCATAAATTACTCTACTGACTTCGCCTTTTTAAAAATTCTACTAAAAATCAAAGTAATTAACAAATTAAATTTAATATTTTATTAAAAATGATTTTAATTGTCTTAAAGTTAATTAATTAAACAATTAGGAACAGTTATTTAAATATTTATCCCAAAATTTAAATATATATTTCAGTTTATGTAACAATGAAATCTAATATTTAAAATAAATTAACAAAAATATTTATTTGAATAAATATTTTACTAATTTTTTATTCTTCTAAAATATAATTAAAATAATTATAAAAATCATTTTCATAGGAATAATTGCATAGTTTATTTCGTGTAATTAATTAGTGTTAAATTTAATATCTTGGGGCTGATTTTATTTTACACTAATTATAAACAAACATGATTTTAGAGGCATCAGTAGTAAATGTGTTTTAGAATTGATTTAGTTTATAAATATTAATTAAAATGATAGTATTATTATATTAATGGATAAATATATAAAATAATAATTTCGAACGAAACTCACCGGGTACGGGCTCCATGACAATGGACGACATAGCTACGGCCAGTTGTGCTGTCACTGCAAAACTGGAGGCTCCACAGGTCGAGCTTCCTTTTATTACTTCTGATCTCTCATAGGTAGCGACACTGTTCCATCAGCTTCCTCGCACCTCAATGCATTCTTGTTTATTTAACTAAATATTTGTTTAAATAATTTAATTTATACCAATATCATACTATTATTATCTCTGTTAATTGTAAAACAAAGTATGTCGTACACTGTAACAATCTTCATTAAATATAACAATAAAATCAGTTCAAACAAGGGAATATTTATCATGAATTCTGCAGTAATCCGTTCATTTCTAAAAATTTCATTAGACGTTTGTAATAATATTGCTAGTTTGTTTTTCAACAAACTGGTAGTTATTTAAAAAAAATTAAAATTGTCATATTTTAAATTTTTACAATAATTCATATGCACCTTTATCGTTTTGTTATTTCTCGAAAATAACTCTACAAATTTCATTTCAGTTCATGTCTTACAAAAAGGATCGTTGAAGGTGGCCAGTTGTAGTCAGATTATATTTATACATATTCATCAGATAGCCCAGAATCCACATGCACTCCCGTATTCGTTCGATGATATGTACTGAATAAAAGTATTACTTTTTTTTTTTCTACTTGAGAAAATATGACAAATAAACACATGTTTAATGCGAAAGTTATTTATTTATTTTCAATATGTATTCACATTATATTACACTTAACATTCAAATTATTATATGCAATGAGATATCTACTAATGCTTAATTAAGGGAAAAATTGTAGTTTTTCTAGAAACTAGTTTGAAATTTTTATCGAAGCTTGTCGTTATAAGAATTTTACAAATTCACATGGCAAAGAGTGCAAAGGAGTTAGTTTCAGAAAAAAATCTTACCCTATGTTATAAATCTACATCGCTACTTCGGAGTATATCATACATAATAATTATGAAAAATATATATTTTTTAAAATAAAAATTAAATTTACTCAAAAACCTGTCATAAATTGTATTTCATAATTTCTAATTTTAATTTTGAAACAAATTTATTTTCTTAAACGGTTAATTTTTCGGATATATTGATTCCTATCTTATATAGAAATTTAAATTAAAGTCAATAAGATAAACTTAAACAATAATTAATAATACTTATTGATACATGGTAATAATTTATATAACTAAACTCCAAGGACTCGGGTTCGAATCTGGCTATGGCTGACAATTATTTACAGTTCTACAGTAGTCGTGGGTCAGCCCTGTTGTTTAGGAAGCCCTCCGAGATCTATTCAGCCTCATAAAGTAGGTATCCTTAATTGAATAAAAATTTAAGCGTGATTCTTACCAAATCACTTCATTGCACAACCGTTGATCTAGTAACAGTACTTCCTTATAAAGTAGTGTCCAGGGATATAGCGGTACAGATTCAATTTTTTTTTTTTTTTACTTTAGTATAGCTAAATCATTTTCAAGATGAGTTCGCTAATCATTCATATAAGGACATAAATATTAAATATTTAGTTAGAAAGAAGAATATGTGATTGCTTACAGAGGCATGGAATTGAAATTAAGAAAAGGATTTTCACAAGCAGAGGAATAAAACAGTGTCTATCTTTTTTAAACCTATTTTTCACTTTAAGACAACTAAAAAGGGTCGCAGAAGAAAGGGAATTGGACATATTAATAGTCATCTATAACGGTGTACTTCTGATTTGTGTATAGAAATCGCTAAAAATTTCTTTATCATAACTGGTAAAACCACAAAAATATAAAATAACAATAAGAGGAACTAAAAGAAATTAGGAGCTTGTTCTCAGTTTTTAAGATACCAAAGTCCTTTTTCAGAACCATACCTCAACTGCTACCGTTAAAATAATCATAAATTTTAACAATTCTGTTAGAGTGATGGTGGTTATGTGACCATCTCTTGAATCTAATATGATTTGGAAAGCATTAACAATGGTTACCTGTTTATATCCACCTGTTTCAGGTCAAGGACATTTATAATTCGTTTTTATTCATGTATTTTTTGCTCATATACTTTCTGACTGTGATATTGTTCATGGACTTGCTGTAATCTCTATTTAAATTGAATCCATATAAAGAGGTTAATTGTACGCCGGGAGATTGTATACAATTAAATGACACCTAGCTCTAGTCTTTCTTGGGATGTGTTACCTATCTGTTCAAGGCCTCCTTTGGACTATATCCGTCCTTACATATTGATTTTGATGTTTAAATATTTCTGGACCGATTCACTATAAATGAGACATTTATTTATTTAAGTGTTTCGACCACTAGGGCCATTTACACTGGATTTACAAAGTTAGTAGATTACCATTGACATGTTCAGAAAGTTTCAAATTTACAATTACAATTTACATTTTACAAAGTTACAATTAGAAATGACGTAGTTAGTAAATTGCTATATTAAATTATGCATCCACTTATACATATTAGAATTAGAGTTAGACTATATGCGATCATATATATTACTGATTTTTAAAAGTGAAAAAGTTATGTTGTTGTTGTTGTTGGATCTTCTCTAAACATCTCCCGTAAATCTGAAGAGAATCGGTGTGATTCGTGTGCAATACATCCAGTGAGAATGTGCTTAACGGTGAGATCGTTTCCGCGGTAGCGACACAACTGTGCATTTTCTTTTTTCATGAGTTGACCGTGGATGAGTCGAGTATAGTCTATCCGAAGACGGGTTAATTAGAACATCTTCTCTCTGTAGCAGATTCAAGTTTCTGGTAGGACGTTTCACTCTCAGTTGGAACATTCTTAACTTGTTTCTCGTGATAAACCATTCGTCTTGCCATCCAATTTCTTTAATCCAAGAAATAACATCTTTGCATGTTGATGATGTTACGACTTGACCCGTCTTTATAGCTAGTATGGCTTGCGAGTCTGCCTTTTCATTCCCGGTGATCCTGCAATGACCTGGCAGCCATAAAAACAAGACCCTCCAACAAATAGACAAATATGATAAATAGACATACTAGACATAAGCAATACAACCACTATTGGCCATGGGACAATCTAAAGAACCATAACACCAAAATAAGAATAGAAAATCTTACCTCACGTCTTCTATGCTTTCTACTGTAGGCAGCCCACTAGAATATTATTTTTAATGATATTTGAAATAATTGTTGCTAGGTTTTTTGGAAACTTGCATTTTTTATAGGTTTAATTAAAACACCCAGAAAAAAAATTTGAATCTTATAGTTTGGAGTATATTCGATTATTTTTTAATAAATTAAATAGATTTTTGCTCTAGATCCTTGATACTCCTTATTGAACAAAAACTTGAATAACTTCAGAATCGTCTCAGAATAGCACAAGTTCCCTTTTCATGAAGCCAGACGAAGCCTTCAAATCAGTTAACACGTAGACTCCAGAAGATGAGGGAGGCCCTACAATTTGTGATAATCCTACTCGACGGCTGGAGAGATATTGCACCCCTGACCTTATATAGGAACCTTATTGGACTCCCTTCAATACCCAGCTTATCAAATCTCCTTTTTAAACTATATATTAATTGATGAGAAAATTCCAGGTGACATTGTGCTCATAAGGGATCAGAAAATGTTCATCACAGAATTCCTCTAGGTAATTCAGGATGATTCTCTAGTAAACCTTAACGAAGGGCGGCAACCAAATAATCGATCTATATTCACTAGTCTCGTTCCCGGACTTACTCAGCTGGAGGACTGGAAACAAGAACATTATTATTAGGGGTGAAACACAATGTTTCTTTGTAGAATGTATATTTAATATTTCATAAAATAAAAGATATTGTTTCAATTATTTGGGGAAATAGTCAATATTTAAATTGCTGTTTCTTAAATCTTATTTGCAGTAAATAAGGCGCTTACTTCGGTTTCAACAAGCTTAACTACAAAATATTCAATAAGGAGTTTAGTTGGTAAAAAATTATTAAATGGTATTAAATTCATTTGAAATCCGATTGATCGTTCTAGTCTCTATAAAAGCAAAACTGTTACTTTTATTAGTTGCTTGGAATTGATTAAAACTTGATATCTAAAACACATGTTACCGGTGTCATACATTTCGAAAACAGTGGGTATTAAAATGGTTTTGTGACTGGATTTGCTGCTGAAGTTTTAAGTAGCAATTTAAATGCTAAGATAACAATGCAACAGAAAGGTATAGACTAAGTAATCTGATTACAAATTAATTAACTAATTTATAAATAAATTAAAAGCCTATTTACATCATTACCTTTCAAGCTCTTCATCAGTAGTATGACGTACTCCTGTTTCAGCACATTAGCAAAAAAAAAAAAAACTGGGAATGAATTGAGATATTTAATTAGAAAATAATTAGAATTTCTATTCAATAGATGAAAACAATAGAACTCCAAAAACTCTTAACTTGTAAAAAAATCAGAGAATTGCTTACTAATAAGCAGAAAGTAATTTTTGTTGCTTTACAACCGACGGCGAACCCATCGTTCAGTACTCAAGGAAATTTCCAGGAACAATTGTATAAAATTTTGTTAACAATTATATAAAATATATTTTTTGAATAATGATTTTGGGTTAAAGTGCTATAGCGTAAGTTTATCCCGAGTGAAACAGTATAGGATCGCCTTGCATACAATTCTCCATAGAATAATGTTTAACATCAGTTTCTGCCATAAGCAATACGGAAACGCATTTCTGGCGGTTTTAACAGCTTTACTAATTAGCTAAATAATTTAATAAAGTAAAGAACTGTGTATTTTTTTTGTGGGGAGGCAATTCACCTGTAACTCATGCCTAGTTAAAAGTTTATAGCATGAGGAATTAAACTGTGTTAAATTCTCAGTCAAACGAGTACTATGACATAATCCGGGCAAATAGTAAGAAAACCAAGTACCGTGAAACACCGGAAACCAAAAACAGTTCCCCAAAACTGAGGTCTACTGCTCAAGATTTCAGGCAAAACGCTGAAAGGAAGACCTTAAATTTCTAATTCGTTATCAAACTACTTAGATGCTTGGTAATCGTTGTAGAATTTCTTTTCCATATTGGGTGTGATATAAACTAATATTTAAATTATTTACATATAATTTTTGGGCTGGAAATGGAATAAGTTCTGTACTCCTGGCTTTCTCCTCGGGTTGCTGCACTAAAATGAAAACCCTACACCAAAAATATCTTAGAACATCAAATTCACTAAAAAGTATTTATGATCAATGCACCTTCAAATGGCTGTCCTAATGAAGCCTCAACTGTAATGTGCCTCAATTATGACAAATCCTGAAGTTGATTATTCATTATTATTGTGTATGGATATAATTATGTATAAGGCCATGAGCATGGCCTGGGAAGTTTCCGCAACTTTTTCACTACAAGTATTTAACTGTAAGTGACAATTTTAATAAACTATCTCACAGTTTATTTTTTGTTTATCAACAACGTCTATAACGGTTTTAATCAAACTCATTATGTCAATGTAAAACTATGTATTTTTTAATGTCAGCTGTTTCTTATTAAAATAATTTGAGTCCCGAACTTCACGAAAGGTTATGCTTTAATTTAATTTAATTTTTTTAAAGTAACCTTTTCTCAATTCATGCAATAATAAAAATATAAAATATGAAAGAATTTGATAATTCAATGCAGGAAAACATTTTTTTTGTGTTTCCATAGTTGCTATGCTAATAGTCATATTTTGCTATTACTTGGAAAAATATGGTGAATATGGTAAGTATTATCATCGTGGATAGTACAGAAAATACTTATTTGAAACATACAAGGTTATGTTTCAGCTCAAAGGAGGGTATTAAGTGAAAGTTATGTGATGAGCTCACAAGATTTTTATTTTATTTTTTATTTTTTAATCCTTGACCTAGATGCCTGTGATTTTTTTACGATGTTTCGATTAACCAAAAAAAAACCTTGTACAAAATAGCTACATTGAAATTAATGGTATTTCAGATAAATATTGTTGTTTACAAATATCAGAAATGACGTAGAAAGAGCCCTTTCTCTTTTGTATTTAAAGAAAATATTTGCTTTCAGAAACTAAATAGCCTTCCTTGAACAGAATTCTTGGTAACAATTATCGATGTTATAGCTCATGGAACTTATTTATATCCTTGTTGGTAGAATGGATATGTAGCTTCTTAGAAAGTAACTTCTTTTATTTTCCTATCTTAGAGGAAATAATTTATTTTAAACTATTTATTCTAAAATAATTTAAACATTTAATCTGTAGTACTAATCTAATCTCGTAATTATCATGTTACATTAAATTATTATTATGTTATAATTATAATAAACGTATTATAATGTTACATTAAATATCTTACGAAATCAAGCGACGAGGTTCAACTAAGACCTCTTTAAGTGGGAACTGTACAATTTTATTTTTTTCATTGCCATGCTTTGTCAAATTATATTAAAAAAAAGAATAAAATTATCGAAATAGTTTAATGTTATTAAAACTATTAAAATCGAATAAACTAAACTAAAACCATCCACTTATTTAAATATCATTAGAACCTAACATAAGATCCAATAATGTAGATTCTAAAATAGCGTGGATTTATTAATTTTTAAAATATTAAAATAGATATAACTTTCTAACACTTATAAATGAGGGTATTAAAATATAGGTGAAAAATAAATAGCTCAGATAAAACTATAGATGAGCAATTTCAATCAGATCTTCTGTTAGACTGTGAGAAGCATATGTATAATTTTCTAGTTTTGAGAATTTCGAAATTAAACATGCTATGTATTATCGATGGCGAATGAAGTTTTCTATATTGGGGAATTCGACTTTGTATTATGTTTAAGTTTTTTTCCAATTTACATAACTCAGGAAATTCTAATAGAAAAAGATATTTATACTGAATGATTTTCATGGAAAATTTAATCTAGGCGATTTTTCCAATATTCTGAAAAATAGACTCTGATTTACCTCAACCAAATTTTGCCATGAAAATATCAAGAATTTCGTTGGGAAACTTACTAGAGCCTGCAGTTGTATTGGTACTTTCAACTCATCATCAAAGAAAGGATTATAATTATAGCGGGTAATTGTACGTTAACTATATCATTATTTCTGAGGCATGCCTCCCGCGCCTGGAACCGGAATCTCTCGCAATGGCAGAAGAGAAGATTGGCGATAATCCAATGGACGGCTTTGCTTAGAGTCACCAAGTTTTACCGGGAGGGGTACCTCTCAATCTTCTTCTGTAGAAAGAAATGATGATGTTTAAATTCAAGAGAGAGGACTCGGCAGGTCTGCCGGCAAATCTTCAAGTGAGGATTGACGAGAGCCCAAGTAGATGGAAAACCATTCTCCGGAAGGACACCACCGAAGAATGGAACCTGCGTTGGATGACAAGCTCAAAAGGAACTACCTTAAGGAAATATTCCCCCACCGTTCGGTCACGGATGGAAGCAAAGTGGGTATATCAGTGAAGATATAAAGAAGAAGACTAGCTCCTGGAATGTCTGCGGAGGAAAGACGCGCAAAAGACTGAACTTTACCTGAACCTTAAGAAAACTGTACATAAATCATTAAAATTGTAAATTGATTTATTAGCAGTATTTTTATTATGGATATGTAACATCAAACTGCTGCTGCACACCTGTATTGCTTATAAAGCAGGGGAAGGTGGGAATAAATGTACAGTTAGTTCAATAAGTCCATCTATATTTATTCTAAAATAAATTTTTCCAAACAAAATTATCGAAGCGACACGATGTAAATTAAGCTTGAGCGACTGAACAATAAATTATTTAAATAAAATGTATTTATTGCCATGCTAAAATTAAAATATAAGGCCTTTAATCACTCAAGCTGTAAAATACAAACGGGTGATTACGTTCCGCCAACTCCATTATCCCTAGAAAAAAAAATATCATAATAGTAGACCAGAGGTAGGACATCTAAAATCATATCAACAATATCTAACCTCAATAGTGATAGTACGTCACTCCAAGGCAGTGCCACATTTACTCTAATATTAATCATCTAATTAATCATTACATTTTATTTTCAGGAGACCATTTTACTTTTCATTTTCACTTTCAATTTTCAGAATTTCCGCAAAAACTTCTATGTAGGTTATGCCCGTAGTCTTATAACTTCACAAGTTTATGCTCATACCAAATTTCATGCCGTTCTTAACCATTTAAATTACTATATACACAGAAAACTTTCATAAAATTAAGCCTGGAGACATGGACAATGCCTGAGGAGTAGGGTGACCCTTAAACTATTCAATGGTGGACACAAAATGTTTTTACTGTTATTACCGTTTTATTAGTTACGGTTAAATAACATAAAACGTTCTTACTGTAGTGAGAACAAACAACACAAGTTCACAACAAAGCCTTCACAACTACCACCAGACAACTTGACTAAGAGCATAGCGGCCTGTGAACTACAATCGATATGTTCACCGTTTTGCCATAGAGCAACTTGTATATAATAAAAAATAAATTTTTACATTACACTTTAACATAAACGAGCTTATAAGAGGCTAGCTATAATTTTAATCTACTGTGTGAAAAGAAAATTGTTATTTCTTTGGAATTTTTAAGCTTGATTTTAAAGTTTGCAACAGCCACCTAATATGTTAAAAAAAAAATAACATGATCATTTACCATGTCCTGCTCTATATCACGTAAATGCTGCTTATAATCAGCATTACAACAAATCAACCAATTTTTATTATTTTAAATTATAATAACTTCTAAAACCTAGCAATCTTTAGTATATCCTTGAAGAAAAAAAAAAGATAATCTCTATAACTTCCTTTCAAATGCTCTAATGCCTATGGACATTAAACGCTATTACAAGGCTTCAATCTAGCAGCACTTAAGCGATAAATGATTTGACGATAGTACATTGAGAGACACACTTATAAACATACACCTTGGTTCGATCTAATAGATATTCATGTATTTATGAGCCTATATTTGTGTATATATGTATCACCCACAGAAGGGTCAAAGGTACTAATTGACTCGCGCGTGTGCCAGTAAAATACTGCTTTATTGCTTCAGGATTTCAATATTCTTAACAGACAGGTTCTGTTTGCGCTGGTTATAAGCTGATCTATCTAAGAACCGTTGATCACGTACTGATGTTATTGTGGAGCCGAGGTATTTGAAACTGTCTACTTTCAGAAACGATTAGCCATCCACGCATTTATATATGTATACATATAATTATTTATCTGCTTATATGTTTTATAATTTTCGTAGGTAAGCAGTCAATAGCATCACTATTACTTATTGCCCTAAAATATGCCAGTTGTAACATATATCAATAAATAAATAAAAACCTTTATTAAATTAATTAATGACAATTTTATACAAAAAT
>NW_027116681.1:19573-19961 GCF_000696795.3 Halyomorpha halys | reverse complement strand
TTAGGTAGTGAAGGAGAAGCCAGGTTAGAAACGAGTTGGTTTGGGTGGTTGGGAAGTTTATTATGGAAGGAACGGTATCTGGTTCTGGGACATAGGGGACATTGAGGTCCTGATGGATGATTTGATTTGTGACAAAGTAAGGAGCATTAAGGATTTTAGGAAGGATTTTGAACTGTAATTGGAATCGAGAGGAATTAGATGTTTTAGTTCCTTAAATTTATATTAATAATCTCACAAAATGAGGCCATGAGGGTCATATACTTTCTGGAGTTGTTCACCTTCCCGAAAGTTTGTTTTGTTCAATGACTTAGGTCAGGGCCGACTGGAAAGGATGAGATGGCTTTGTCATTCTAAAGACAAATCCATTTGTTTTATATTTTAGTATTGC
>NW_027116681.1:11158-18963 GCF_000696795.3 Halyomorpha halys | reverse complement strand
AAGACAAATCCATTTGTTTTATATTTTAGTATTGCAAAAAAAAAAAAATTATATTAATAAAAATATGACCATGATGAATATTATTTTTCTTATTGTCCATTTGGAATTTTTATCTATTTACTCAATTACTTATTTAAAACTTAATTAGATATTAGCTGCTTATCTAAATATAATTTTCATTTATGTTTGTGTAAATCTTAGAAATTTCCACATTTTTCTTGTAAAATAACGAAGTCATAATATTTAATGAATGTGATATATAATAGGTAATTTAGGACTCCAGGATTGTTTTGAGAAAATCTGATACATTTTAAAATAAACATGAGGAAAATAAAATAACTTTTCAATATAAACTTTAATACAATAATTTAATTTAAGGAGAACGTAGTAAAAAAATCAACTTTTAACTGGTGAGGTGGAATTCACAGGCACAACAGGTCTAATATTTCCCCAATATTTTTTTAATTTATAATATAAAAAATAGACCACGTCCTTAATGTTGTAATAGGTTGTATTTTCAATCACTATATTTCTATGACTATAAATGATAGTTACCATTAAAGGTGCTTATAAAATATTAATTAATCACAGAAATGCAACAGTTTATTAGTTTCATAATTTAACCATTAACTGGTACATACTTCCGGTAAAATTACGGGACTGGGATTATATACGAACCGGGATAAATAGGGATATACTACTATATTTATATTTATAAAACAAAAATTGTAATATATTAGAGTAGTTTATAAATACGCTGCATTGTACGTTCTACCAATGATACCGTATATCAGGACGAGAAAGTCAATGTTAGTCTTTGTGAATCGAATATGATGAGAAAAACGTTGAGTATTGTGTAATGTGAAATGTTACATTGTCCTGTACAATTGTTTTGACTTCATCATTTCAATTTTTGAATGTGAATATATATACCATTGCTAAACCCCGGAATTATGCTTTTAAATTCAACTTTACAAGGTTTCGTCGTTCTGTTAATTTTTTTTTTTATTTTCCCCTAAATTGTTTCATTACTTCACTCACTTAACTTTGAACTACGATTATTTCTGTTGTTTAGATTCAATTGGTGTTCATAAGAAGATGGCCTCGTGACCTTATATTGTAAACTGTTTTTAGAATTCTACTACTGGGTAGTTTCTCTACATTCTGTATCATGTCATTATGTCATTATGATCAAATTTACTGGTTGTATTTTTTTATACAGTTGTAAATATCAATAAATAAATAAAAAAAAAAAATTGGTGTTCTTAAAATTTGTGTAAATTATCAGAGAATTAAGGGAACGCCACCAAGAAATACAATTTTCTTTTTTATATACAGTTTTAATAAAGCTAGAAACTTCCTTCAAACTTAATTTGGTAAATAAAAAAATTATAGTTCTTAAAACTTTTGGTATTTGTATCAAAGGAATGATTTTCAAAGCGTTTTGTTTTCTTTTTTATAGATATCTTGAGATATCTAAGTTATCAACAACATTTTTGAAATCTAAATAAGTCTACCCTGCAGAAATTATTTCTCTTTTTAGTACAAAACTTATTTTCATAAGGGTTTTCAAAATAAGAAGATTTTCTTTTTAGATATATTCCTTTTTGCAATTGTTATTGGAATTATTTAATCAGGTCGCTGTTCGATTCTACTCTTTTCAATGCAGTCAAAGAGAGTTATAATAGGAGATACAACAGATATTAAAAAGAATGTACCAATCATTAGCCCGAGAAAGAAGCTCTTTTTATAGTAGCAACGTTTTTAAGGAGCACCCGTGTTGAAAACGGGAGTTATAATTATCTAGAAACAGGCACGTGGTATCCAAGGTGGATCATCTTGAAATATCAAGATTATTTAAATTTGTATTCAACATTAGCATTTTTATTTATCGAGTTGATGAAGTTCTGCAGCGAAAGAAATGTCAAACAGCAAGTAGCTGCATAATGCTGAAAATCTTGAAATATTATTCATAAAATATATTCTAAAAAAAAAAAACTCCTTATCAAGTGGTTGTTCCTTTAATGAATTGGGGACTTAATGGTTCGAGGGTGATTCAGCAGAGATCAATTGTATATGTGAACATTTATCAGGAATCAGAACTTCCTAATCAAGTAATCTTTGTATCCAAGATAAGATATAAGTTTGCAATAAAAAAAATAAATAAATAAAATGTCCTATTATAGTATCTTTTGTTCAGAAGGTTATGAACTTACCCAAAATTAGGTAACACTGTAATGTGATAAGGAAGTATATTTTCATTGACATCAGATTTCTACTGTTAGATAATAATTTGGCAATATAATTTATTTATTTTTAATTTGAACCAATAAGGTTCATCTAAGTGCCTCTTATCTAGAGAGTGGAATCAAAACATTTATATCCCTTCAATGGCAAATTTTAAAAGTTAAATAAGATCGATTATTTTTACAATATAAATTTAACTTGATAGTTAATAGTTGCTTCCAATGCTCTCATATTCTAGATTACTGAACTGGGGAGTGGTGGGAGGGGAGGAGGGAGGGGGGAGTAGGGAAAACAGTTTCCAGGGATCCGAATAATGATTGTCTTCTGAAATAGAGAAGAAGAAACCTTCCTCCGGAATATTGAATAAGAGTGATTGAACGAAAAAAAAATCAGACGTCACGGGGAGAATATTGGAATGACGTCAACTCCGAGTTCGATGACGTAAAATTTTGCTACTTTAACTGGTCAACAGCTGGGATGGAAGACATAGCTTCGTACTATTTAATTCTAAGTTCTCCTTTAGTCATTTTTACAGAATCATAATATATTTTACAGAAGTTAAAATATTGTAAGTTGCATTAACGTGTAAACAATTGTTCTTAGCTATTTCCATAAATTGACTAACGATTGGGGTTGCCATACTTCTTAGAATGGAACCTTTCTTATCAGTGACAAACTGTAGATAGAATTTAATTATTCTTATAAGATGATATGTAATCACCCAACTTTGTTGTTTGACTTAGTTTAATTCCATATGAACACTATCGGAAATTTTCAGGGACGCAAATTCAGGAGGGTTTGATTTTTTGTGGAAAGATAAATTTTTGGCTATTCTTGTTCAGGAGCTGGTGAAAAAAAATATTAGGTTATTTCATCCCAAATTTTTTATTACTTCGTTGAAAATTATATTTAGTTATTAGTCAAAATTGATGACCCTACTAATCATGGTAGGGAGGAATAAAACTTTACAAAAACTGTATTTTTTCAGTTATTACATACCTTTTCATTCTTGGCCCATATGGAACTAAGTGCATCACTAATATGAAAAACACAACCTGTCATGCTTGTGATGTGTTCTTAGTTTTACATAAAAATTTAAAAATTACGTCTGAAAACTTGGAATTCGAATTATTTCATTCCTTTTGAAATTTATTTAATCAAAATCTCGTGGAGCTATTGCTTTCTTAAGAGTACTACTTTCCACGATATTCACCAAAATAAATTCACAAAATAATGATTTATTCAAAATAATTCTATTAGAAGTAAAATTTAGCACACATTCTTGTTTCAGTTATTAGTAATAATAAAAAAATTTGTTGCTGTTTGTCGGAAGCGGGATTATGTGGCTTCGTAGGGGTACCCAAACACAAATGTTTCATTTTACTATTCAGACAGCGAGAGCCTTCAATACAACGGAACCAAGCGATTTGAAATACTGAATGGCATACAAACGTTAAAGTACAGGCACGCAACATCTTTAAGTACAGCTCACAAGTGGTCATTGATAGACGAGATGTCAAGTAATATAGGGACCAGACCATCATCACCGATTACAGCAGTTCTCACAATAATCCTGATATTGTGTTTATCTTTAGGAGGGATATGCAAGTATCATAGAAATAAAAATACGTGTATCATTGAATCAAAGCCTTCATAAGATGAGTGGCGAAAAAAAATAATCAGGAACTAGGTGAAGAACTAAAGCTGTATAAACTGCTGCCACTGATTATCTCCACTAATTGTCACATCTCAGAGATGGCACTAAAGAGCATTAAGGATCTGGATCTTCCCTTAAACATCCTGGAACAGATGCAAAAAGCTTGTTCGGGAAATTTATTAGCATTAAATAGTGAAATTTTAGAATCAATAGAAGTGATTTAATACTGTTTGATCTGTTTGTTCGGAAGAAGGAGGTAGTCCCAGTTGTACTGCATAGAAATATGGTATTCCAAGTTGTGAGTGCAAGAAAAGTAAGTTGAGAGAAGTAGATCATGCATAATTTTATCTATTATTAGTTTTTGTTCGGCCTAGACCTCTTTGGAGAGAAACCTACTTCCAACGTTATGAGGGTTATCATTGTTGTTATTCTGTATGTGATCACACGTGTCCTTTGCAAATAAATGTTATATTATATCAAAGTTATTGTAATTATTAAACATGGTGGCACAGGTAAAAGTGAAAAATAGGATCCCTCGATAGACAATAAGCAGAGATGAAGGATTTCCCTGGTACACAAACAAGCTCATAGGAATATCGCACGAGTTGCAGTCTTAGTCGTAATATTGGAGGCAGTTCAGCCAGGTCACTGGTTTGAAGTATCTGCATGAGAGCCTTATGCTCCGTTTTTATGTTTGTTGTTTTTCCCAGAATGAATTATCTTAGCCGATGGCTGGCCCAAGCAATTTCCAAGGCTTCTTGTTCCTTGTTAGCATAAAATTTCTCTGCTGGTTGTAGTGTTCTTGAACAGTAATATACAGGAACCTTTTTCATCGCAGGGCTGAAGCAGAGCCGCCCCAAGTTCTTTCATTGATGCATTACTGAATTACTGGCTTATTGAGGTCATCTCTTGTTTAATATTACAACAAAATTTGTCTATTGTATAGAAAAATCTTGTAGAAAAGAGATTCAATGATTCCGTTATTTTACCTATCTATATATTATAAAAAATCTTAACCTTGTTAGCGAAGAAGTCGACCTGAGAACGGACGCCCGACTTGGCAGTTTTCATCTTTATTCAATCTGACTGCTACTCTCCTCTGTGTTTAATTGTTATTTTTATTAATTTTCTTAATGTTTCCATTTACTTGTAACTACACCTCACCTTTACCATATTTATTTCTCTTTCTGTTTACCTTTATCATACCTACCTTTATACCATATTTATAACTAGTTATAACGAGTATTTTTCTACAATTTATTACTCTAATTCTATATTTATAATTCTTTCACACCTGGCTGTATCTATTAGTAACTAGTTTCTAGTCCTACTACATGCATTCTTCCTTAAATTATTATTATTATTTTATATATTTTATAAACAAAATAAAAACATATTTTTTTTTTACGTATTTACTCTGTATATTTATTTTGATGTTTTGTCAATTCTTACAATGTTTGTATTTTGTTTTCATTTCGCCCTGATGAAGCCCTGCAAAGTGCTGCAAAACGTTGGCTAAGAAGAAATAGTTTTCTTTTACTATTTTGATACCTTTATGACCGCCACCCGGACTATCTACCTACAATAAAATATCTACAGTTATCCAGTCACACTTTGAAGCCTGCACCACATGCCGGAAATCTATGAAAAATCCAAAAAGCTTCTGATTCCAACAAGATCACCAGAAAGGACCTTGGCATACATTATCAACGGATCTCTTAAAACTGTGAGGGGCAATGGTTCATTGTGGTAATTGATGAACTTTACTCCCGCTATTTCGAAATAGCTACACTAAGGAATCTAACATCCTTGGAAATAATTCAAAAACGCAAATCCACCTTTTCGAGCCATGGAATCCCACCCGTAGTGAGATGGAAGGTGACTCCCAATTTCAGGAATTATAATATTCTGAGTTTCAACAGTTTCCCCAGACCTACGGTTTTCAGCATGTTACCAGCAGCTCTTACTTTTTCTAATGAAATCAAGCAGCTGTAAAAATAGAAAAAAAATCTTGAAAAAATGAAGATGCGGATCTGAATAGCTCAGCTGATAATGGGTCGCCACCTCCGCGGAAGAAGCACGACAAAGACTTTTCGAAGAGAGATAACCTGCGGAGACTAAGATAGCAACACTGAGTACCTGATAACCTACCTAATCCAGTTTGTGTAAATATGGTAATTAAACAACTGATGCATTCTAATACTTATTATTAATTTTCCAGTTTTTAAAAGATCATTTTAGCCAATTATGACAAGATGCATGGTTCCTTATTGTTAAAGGAGCTAAAGCCTGGAGACAAAGTGTGGATCCCAAATTTGGAAAAGAGAAGGGACAATACAAAGGAAGGTTGAGGAACCTAGATCCAACTGGGTCCACCTGACGGTGGCACGAATACGCTTAGGAAGAATCAACGACGTTAACAAGACCATCTGCCCAGCATTAGCGAACATCACTCCCTTCTACTACTCCTGCGGACGAGGAATCAAAACAAGCAGAGGTGATTGATACCCGGACCATTCGTGCTGGTAGACCTATTTTTCCAACGAAGAGTCTCATCTTGTAGAAAGAGTCTTCCTGGTTTGCGAAGGAGGATGTTAACACGCAACTCATTGGAGAAAAACTTACCCCACGGTTAGGAGGGTTATTATTGTTGTTATTCTGTATGTGTTCTTTGTAAATAAAGCTTATATTATTTATGTTATTATTAAACAGTTTATGACATCTATTTGAAATAAATATTTTTATAATCAGTGATTTTCATGAATGTTTTAAATGGACTTTTAATTAGTGCTCAGTAATGTCATTGGACAATTCCTGGTAAAATAAGGAGTGTTTAAGTTTATTTTTTATGATTATTAAATTCAACGTAATTGACAACTTATTTTGAATATTGTTTCTGTCATGTGGAATACTGTTGCTAGGTTACCTTGATTTTTTTTGTTATACAACTACCAGTCCAGTTATGGAATTATGCAATGAAGTGTCTTGTTTGCCCCAATTATACCAGCTTTTTTCAAGTATTAATCAAGTACTAATTGACTTAGGGTATGTTTTGAATCCAAGAAGAACGACTTCTTAATTAAAGAGAGCTCATGCCAACTGTTATGTAATCTTAGGCCAGCAAGGCATTTCTATTCGTTATGAATTAAATTTTATTTGATGAACATTTTTTTTTTTTTAAACGAAAGAGTAACTTCTGCATATAGGCATTAAAATATCTAATCTCTCTTATCAACAAATCTGATTATAACACTGATAATTATAGGACGAATAAAATTATTAAGAATGTTTTAAACAGTCCCTCTAGAGAAATAAGGGAGGAATTTAAAATAGGTTAAAACTAACTTACAATTTATTTATATTTTAAAAAATATATTAATTTTCAAGAAAATACTAATATTCATTACTCGTGATTCTTATTAACCATTAAAAACTATTAACATTGAATGGCGCTGCAAAACCATTCTTTGGACAATCTTTTGAGAACGTATCCTATGAGATATATTGGAATGGACCCGATGGAATAGTTTCTATTCATTTTTCGTTTCGACAACACTTTTTCTGGGCTCTTTAGAACTTTCTCGAAGCCGCTTCGGTGGTTGTTTATCTTCAGGTGGTAATGAATTGAAACGCTTGTAGTATATTTTTCTGGTTTTAGGTTCCCCCGAAGCTTCGAAGAGGTCATTTATATTGAAATTACCCAACTCGAGAAGGTTTCCGGGTTCCCCAGTACTTTTTTCGGGCAAGAACAGCTGGATTTTGTTAGGTTCAGTGTTCAGTTTCAGAGCGACTTCACGGACAAAGGCTTCAAATGAAACGTTACTGTGAATCTTCATAATGAAACTTGAACTATTTGGTATAGTAACATCATGTAACCGAACAGTGATAGGAACGCACAGTT
>NW_027116681.1:0-9666 GCF_000696795.3 Halyomorpha halys | reverse complement strand
CTCATCCAATAAAGATCCAAAAGTATATTGAAAACATGCTCTGAATTGATAAATTGATAATTCATAATTAATTGATGAATTATTTTTCTTACAGAAATAAATAAATCTGTTCCTTTCGCGATGTCAATATGAAATTTCAATTGTTACTACGGTTAGTTTTTAATTTATTTTTTTTAATTTATTGAAATTAAAGTTAATATTAGTGCTAGAAAAAGTAAAAAATGTTTTAATGTTTCCCTATCAACACAATTTCATTATAAGTCTGATCATTTATAGTAATTTATTCGAAGTTTACATGGTCATAATTTTGAAATATATTGTGTATCCAAAGATAATATATTGTGTATCCAATAAATAAAGCAAAAGCATTGATAGGCATTTCAAAGATCCCATAGTCCTTCCGAGTTCCTGTTACCCTACATTAAATGTTAAAAGAAATTTCAAGAAGAAAAAAAGTTGCGAATATTCCTCTTATTATAAAATATCTTGTAAAGTGTATTCTATGACGTACTCAATCGAAACTGTCTATATCGTCCTTTAATGATGAGTAAAACAAAATTTACCAATAAGGTCCAAAGAGATGTCGGGATAAAAACCCACGGGGCTCAAAACAAATGACAACTTTGCGCCTAAAAACCTTTAGTTCATCATTTTCCTTAAATGAATCTTTGCACGTCTAGTAGCATTGACTGTAAAACAAAAAAATGGAAGCTAAAATTGTAGGTAAATCCTTACACAGTCAATATGCCATTTGGCAAAGGAAAGTCAAAATTTCTTGAGTATATTTAGGGTTAGATTTTTTAAATATAAGCCTTGTATATATTGTAAATATAAATTTCGTAGGTAAGAAAAAAAAAAGTACACAGACATTCAGTGTGGCAGTGAAACCACAGAGGTTTAGAAGGTTAACTGATATTAAAAGCATCGGCCACAAAGTATCGATATCATGGAATATTAGAAGTATCGAATTGTTCTTAATTTTAGCTAACAATTGATCAGATGATATTAAAATATCTAGCACTTCATTGCAGAAAATGAAGTAGCCACAGTTAATTTTATAACTCTACAATTCATGAACTAATCAATTTTTATTTTTTTTAAACAGGCGAGTATTAGCAAGCTCCTTCGAAACTGTTGCAATTATCATCAATTATTCTTTACAATAAAGAGACGCTTAAAATCCTTTAGTGGCAAGGTCATGATTGGGATAATAACCTGGTCATTACGGCTTCTACGTCATGTAATCGTGTCTACTTCACGTTTAAAGTTCATCAATCGCTGAAAAAGAAAATAATCGACGATTATGTCGGACCTAGCTCCTCAATTTAAATTCAATAATCAATAATAATGATTTGGACCGCGAATGATTAAAAGGGCAGATATAGACACTTCTAAGATGATTATCTTGGGGGATACACTCCTTCAATTAATAATTTTAATTGTATTTGTCTGAAATAAATACGTAGATAGATAAAAAAATTTTAAAAAAAACAAAAACATATTTTAGAAAATCAGATGAAATATCATTTAATTGTTTCATTAATGGGAAAAAATAACAATCGAAAGGTTGAGGGGAAAACAGTTAAAATAGAAGTAAAAAAATTAAAAACAAAGTCAAAATGTACTTCTCTAATATCTATACAATTCAGGTTCAAAAGTTCAATCCACCAACTTAATTTGTAGGCGCTGTAGCGGTGATCAAGACTTCAATAATAACAATACAATATATTTGAAGAGAACAGAATTCGGACAAAAGAGCTCTTGTCTATAACCAGTACCTTTATCCCCAAGCTAGGTACAAAAATTACTATAAAATCATAAAAAGAGACCAAGTTTTCAAACATTATATTTTTCTAATGTAGTGAGCCGATATTATATAGTTATATGTATAAAATCATCCATGAAAATAACATCATACTATGTTATTGGTTTATTTATGATCAGTGAGTTATTTTAAAAATATTTAAACCTGAACATACACATAGTTAAATTATTATTATTACTCTATGGGCAACAGACCATGGAGGCCTAAGTAAGTACTCGCGGGATGTGTTTCCTAATATTAGGATGTAATATTCTCAGTATTAGAAAATAGATTGCGTGTTTCTTGACGTGGTTTTTTTCGCAGGGTGGGTTCGTCACTCTCACGCCTATTCTTTATGAGTGCCACCCACCCACCCATTTGCTAACGGGCCTCACAAATGCCCGAGGGGAGGTTGTCAGTGAGTTTGGGAGTATTTTGTGCTTGAAAAAAGCCCGGGTGGGACCAGGATTCGATCCGACAACCTGTGGATTGGATGACTGGCGCGTTACCACGCTGCTACCGCTGCCCCAAGTAGAAATCTGCGATTCATTCTACTTTGTTTTTTTATTTAGAATGCAAGAACCTTTTTTTTTCTTATATTACTATTATTATTCTTTCACTTTTGTTGATGACGAAGAGTGTCATAATAGCTTAGAATGGGGTTCGCGTGATGTGCTATCTGCTATTTTTTTTTTTTAATTGTTCCTCAAGGCAATCTCTTGAGGCCTTCCTTATATTTTCTTTAACTTATATGCTAATCGTTCCTGGTACATTCCTTACAATGCTTCTTCACCATAAAGCCATTATATCATCCACCGGGTCCTGAAATGGATCATTTCATCCATTCGTTATAAAGATCAATACAATTGCTGATTCGAGCCAATGATTTAAAATGCACAAACGTGAACTTCACTTTTTCCTGTAGATTCTGACTGCGGTCCCTTTTCAGTGGTATATATACTACCAACACAGAATTTTAAGACAAATTGATATTTTAGCTAAATAGTTAGACTATTCAATTGTTTTATTAGAAAATACCATAAATAAGTAACATTCATTAATATAATTTTCTATTGTAAACAAACTTTTTTTATGCGGCCATCCTAGAATCTGTTTGATAAAAAGGATTTCAAATACGGGGTATAGTGGACTCACCACAGAAATTTCTGAAAATAGTCAAATTTCCTCTTCTGCAATGTATGAGCACATATTCAGCCACCACTGGTTTTCAATCCCAGATTCGTTTCTCTCGTGCAAACTACTGGAGTTACAAGTACATTACTTGTACTCTACACAAAAGTACAAGTATAGGTTATGTTGTTTCGAGGCCCACAGAATTTATATTACTATAGCAATTACGAGTATTTACTTGTTTTTTTGGTTTGGGTGGCATACCTTATGAAATAATTTCTAATGGTAAAAGTTGAATAGTTTAAACATTAAAAATCGGTTCACAGAGGGGCCTTCAACATTCCTTAACATTCAAGTTAAATTTAATCTTAAAGTAATTTAAACGTTAAATTCAGGATCTGAATAATTTGCTATTGTTGCTCAATTTTATTGTTATGTTTTTTTCCCAAATATAATTTTTCCATTATCTTATTTCAGCACGTGCACCTAACGATCATGGGATCCCCCTGATTTCTTTTTTTTTTTTTTTATATCAAACCGTAGAAACTTTTTATTTTTTTGTAAAATTTAATGCGAACTTAAGAATAGCAGTCGGAACAAGAGCTATGGACATTTTAGATAGACATATAGTAGAGTTTTCAATGGTCATCGTGTATACTTTATTTCTAATAAAAAAAACATTTCATTTTATGATTATTATTATTTTCTAACAATTCTAGAGGAATTGAGAAATAAACGATTGAAAATAGTGTTAAAGTATTTACTAGAAAAATTATGATAAGAGGAAAACTATTTTTATAGATAAATAATTCAACCTGCTTCGCCTTACGGCAATAGATATTAGAGCTATATGAAAACAATCATGCTATGATTTCAGGAAAAAAAAGTGTAAGGAACATGTTAAATACAACCATACTTATCCACATCATTGACGCTAAGCCTGAGGACCTCCTAACCAAACTTGTCCCTCCACCAAATGAGGAGAGATCAGCACATCTCCAGAAGATCTACTTCTATCAGGACATCCTTTCAGGGATTGAAAGCCAGTGGAGGCTTAGCGAGGCTGACCATGGCCGTCTTCTTCTTAAGGCGAGTACACTAAGCAGGTTTGGACTAACTAAGCGATTAGTTGTCATTCATACTGATTGGAAAAGGTTCGGTATAGCATATATGAAATACAATATGCCTTAAGAAATCGATGAGGTGTGTGCATACTAAAAAAATCCAGGATAATGAAAGACAGGCAATAGCTTCATCTCCCAACATTATAATCAGAGCAAAGGAACCGGTTTCTCTTGGTTGAGTGTCGGGCTTGAACCGGTAACGTGGAAAGGTCTGCATTCGGTCCCCTCATCAAGTGGAGAATGAAGAATCCATAATGTTTCAATTGTTAACTAGATAGGGAGTTTATTTATTTACCCTCGCCTTGTGATGCCAAAATTTGTTTCTATTAATTAATTTTTTTTGTCCAAATCTGACAAGGAAGACCTATAAAGCCCATGCGTTGGAATGTTTCAACAAGTGAGAATGCATTCAAAGACTCAATCTGTAAGTGCTCTTGCCCAGACGTGTTCGGCCATCATATCTTCGGAAACAGAAATAGATATTTTTCTTCTGTAAGGTATATACTATTTTATATATAATAGATATTCACTTAACCCAAAAAATCTTTTTCTAAGGGTTATGAAATAGATCTAATATCCATCCTCATTTTCTGCTAATAATCTTCCATAAAGTGCAAATGTCCATTATTTCGTAGGAAAATAAGAAAAAAAATAGAAAGGAGTATTCTAATTATTTCAAATGTAAATTATGTTCGTGTTGAAGTACATTATTTAAACTTATTTAATATTTCAGTTATCATATTTATTTCATCATTTACCAGATACGGGATAATAATTATTTATTTTTATAACTGTTTACAGTGTTTAATTCCACATTCGCATGCAAGCTTGCATATATAGAAACTGTTTCCTCTCCACCAGGATTTAATATAATACAAATCCTGAATACAGAGAAAATTAGTGTTAAATTGAGACTTTGCAGGCACGGTATTGAAGATCGTGTTGAAGAATAACTAAACTATGCCCTTATTTTTATTTATAAATTTTTTTTTAGTTTTTAGGAAAATTAAGACTGCTTGCCTTCAACCCTTAGTTAGGTACCTCCCCCCTTATATCTGTTAACAATGTTTTAGGTAGGGTGATATTTCTTGTAAAACTTATGGCAAGCTGTCTAATATTAGAGATCTTTTTATACTGAGCTATATCCAGAAATATGCATAATTTAGAAAAAGCCAATGGATATGTTTTGTCTTTTGTGACTAAGATACGGATTGCTTCCAATATTTCTTTTATTCTTTGTTAGCTTGGTAATGGTAATTACATTTTTTCATCTTTTACGACCTTTTTTTTTTTTTTTTAGTTTTCCCATTTATTAGCATGTTTTTCATTGTTATTTGATGTTCCTAACTCTATTGAGCTTGTACTTGGTGGAATATCAGTTGGTGCAGTTGGCTTTTGTTCTTAATTTTCTTATGCTGGGTTAGTACCGATATCAATTCTCTTTTTGCTATGCCCTGCAAAGTCTGATTCAGTGCACAGTTTAGAAGTGTGGCCGATTGAAGATATATGCGGAATAGATCACTCGCGAAAATCTTGTTTAGCTAGTGGATCAGGCTTCAATGGTTCCTTTGTGATCGTTTTTAAATCGTTACTATTTGTTTTTAAATAATTTTTGGTTGCCTTTAGTGTTATGAGAAGATGTTATTTGTTGGAAAAATATTTTTTTTGATGTTTTAGACTATTTTCAATAGGTCCAGAAATCTGATCATTTACTTTGGTTGTGTTACTAGTGGTGGCTTTATCGGCTTCTCCAAAGACATTCGATTCTGGACAATCTGTATCAAAATGTCCGTGTTTTCTGCATAGATTACAAATCAAAACATCTTCAGAAAGAAGGATAGGGAAAGTATGATCTTCATTTGAAACTTCAATTGACTGTGTGTGTACTATATCCTCTGGAGGAATGAAGACTTGTCTCCGAAAGCTCAATATGTGGCTGGCATTAGGTCTGAGATAGACTCCTCTTAAACAGGTAACTGGGGATAGTAACATTAAAACGGGTAAACGTTCGATATTCACTGAACACCATATAGGGTTCGAATATTCTCCAATGCATGGTGATGTGTGGTAGGAAAATAATTGATCAACTTGGTTTTTACTGCTTAGGTGAATACAACAGCGATTATTTGGTATCCGATGAAACCTACTTTATTGTCAGTGGGTCTATTAATTTACCTAAGGCTTCAATATACATTTCTTGTTTTATTCACTTTATGCAATCTAAAATAACGGCATACTCACGTTTGCTTGCCGGTTGGTTAACAATCATTTGAGCATATGATGGTCTATTTGCGTTGTATTTCTCTCCACTAGTACTTGGTGCATAATAATTCAACTGCTTTCAAATTTAGCAATATTTCTACTCATTCTTTTTTCCAGACCAATCCCTTGCCAAATATCCTGAATTTTTACCGAGTAGTGTAGTTGTTATTGCACGCCTCGCAAAAAACAATTGTTCCAACTTGAAACAGTCCCTCCAACTCAACAACTCAACTTCTAGAACTGTTCTAAAAACTCGACATAAATTTATAAATTATTACAAACTTTTGTATAACAAAGACTAATTTTTATGGTAAACAGAATGATGATTTAAGATGTGGATAAAAAATATGATAATGTTGGGTGATGAAACGGTTGAAGATGAGCTGGTATGATTCGAAATGTCTACTGAAGAATTTCAGAAGTGCAAAAGGGTTGAATTTTTCCGTGAAAACGTTATAATAAATATAAAATTATAAATATATAATAGGAATTTATTTTTGGTTCTTTTTACATACTGCTCTCATAACTAAGGAACGAAAAAAATATTTTTGCTATTAGATTAAATGAAAACGTTGAAATAGGATAAAATGGCCGGATCTAGTGGATACACTTCAATGTTTGGATGTATGGAATCAGCCGGTTGTAAATGGTAGTACTTGGATGAAGTTCAGTTGTTGCAGTGCTAGGTCTGGCTTACACCTACCTTTATAGAGGTATTGTGATAATAATAATGGAAAACCTTTTAAGAGACTTATATAAAAAAAAAAAAATTACCAAAGGCGCGCACAAACAAATCAAAAACCGAGTACCAATCGCTTTGAGATCCGGTTAGTTAAAAACAAATACAGTAAAAGAACTAATAGAGCTTCCAAACTTGCCATAGCATGCATACGGTTTAAAGCTATCTAATTGGCTATTTGAAAATTAAAAATTTCACAAGATTGTTACTGCTGGTTAGGTGTGCTGACCAAGCCGGGTTGTGCAAAGCTATTGTTACCTAACGTAAGCATATGGTTGAAAAAGTATTTCTTACATATTTAAACCAATTCTCTTCACTGGTTATAAATTACTAGTGTTAGTGGGAATCATAAAGATTAAAAGGAGAAAACCTTGTTTTTAATGTATCCTTGATAAAGTTATATTAATCCATCAAAACTTTCCTAGTTCATTTCATTCCTCCTGTCCTCGAAATCGTTATTAAGACATCAAGCTTCTAATTATCTTTGATATTGGCCAATTATTTCGCTTTTTCAAGGATAGGAATCATACAATGAAAAATGCAAGCTGCTGTATCACCTTTCTATAAGTTTTCATGGTTGAAGTGAACAAATTATAGCAATATATTATGTTAAAATTAATGAATAAGGGGGGTAAAAGGATATTAATTATTAAGAATAAAATATGTATTTATTTTGACATCCTTATATTTAAAGAGCATCCTATCCTTTAGATTTTAGTCTCAAATGACTAATCATTAACTTTTAAATCTAGGTAATCTTATTTATAATAGTGGTGAGGAAGTTATGCCTTCTTTTGAATTTGAAAGACGTTTTGAAAGCGATTTATTGGCTAATCAACTAAACAAAATATTTACGTCCTATCTGGTCATTTAGGTTTCAGCAGAGTTACGAGTAATAAATATCTTTCAAAAGGTTCATTAATTAGTAGTTTCCATTTTTATCATTGGAACTTGTGAAATTTCAGGTTATTAGTAACTACATTTATCATAAGTAAACTGTTTATGTCGGGGCCGATATCTTCAATATTAGCATTTTGTACAATATGCATTATCGTGTATATTGTACAAATATACACATTTTTGTGTAATATTATATAGCAGAGTAAAGATATCGATAAGTATCATGACATTTCTTTTGTCTGAATATCTTATTTGATATCTTACATAATGCACCCATTACATAAACTAATAAGATATTAAGCATAGATTTGAAGAAAGCTCCAGCTTCAAATCTTACTCAAAGTATGGTCTCTGTTCCGTGCTAGGGTTAAGGTGTTCTTATAGAAATTATAATTTTTTTATCCGTTGATGTATAAATTTAAAAAAATCTTTACGCACGACTATTTCATTTATTATGCTCTGTATATAGCAACCCAATGCATTTAGGCAGCATGGCCAAATAAAGTATTTCTCTTTATAATAACTAATCTGTGGATTTTAATGTAAAAATGACCGACAGCAAGTCGTCCTTCATTTATTGTCTATTTTATTATTGCATTCGGTATTCACTATTATTATCACTTAAAATGAACTATTCATAAAAATATTTTTGAGGTTAATAACTTCCAGTTGAATGAAATTTGTATTAAATTATCATATCATGTTACAACTTTTTGGGACCACTGTCCCATATTCATGTACTTTAAACCTACAACAATAATAAAACTATCATGACATCAATCTTTATCCTTATTTATTTTAATTCACACAATTATATTCACCTCATAATTTCATATAGGAAATCATGTCACAGTTTACACTGTTCTCTCTTTTCTACTATAGCTTATTTGTGCATCTTCACTTCTCCTTAGCACAGCCATTACTCTATATTTCCTTACTACCTCTATAATCCATATATAGATAATCCATATCTAGAGATAATCCAGATTAAAATGAACTTGAATTCGGAAAAAAGACGGTCAGAACTTACTTGAGTGACTGATATGCCATGTTTTAAGTGACTCTTCATGCTTTTCTACCACGATACGGTCGATGACCAATGGGATCGAACAAGTTCACGTTTAATCTCCTAACATTCTCTATTGCAGTTTACCTCAATATGTTTTTGTGCAATAGGAATTCGACGAATGTTTTTCCCTTTATCCAATCAATTAGAAATTATATTAGGATTTCAAACATGGATTTAAGTCAATTTTCTCACCAGATCAAGAATTGTATTTACATCTGAACATACCAAATATTCTTGGCAAGGCTCCGCGTAGAAATCCACTGTTCTATTTGAATTGGAAGGCGAAGAGAGAAGACTCTTGAAGAAATGAGGAACCTTGCCGAGGATAGGAACGCATGGAACCGATGGTTGGAAGCATCTCCATGCTAGAAGGCATATGGGTCGAAGGAAAAGAAGAAGAATAACCCAATCATTCCCCATCGGTGGAAGAACTTTCTTCTTCTCTTCTTGACCAATATCCTCATTCTTCTAAGCGACGAAATCTCTTAATCCTGGAGGCACCTTTCTCTGACTTCTGCAAGGATTATGTCTTCTATAGTCTTACTTCCAGCATGTCCAACCTGAATAATTTCATAGCTGAGCTGAAGTAAACCTGTAGGTTTTGTACAACTGGGGCCTGTTTCATAATAAAGTACAA
>NW_027116680.1:10110-11955 GCF_000696795.3 Halyomorpha halys | reverse complement strand
TTTTATGTATCACACACGGTCAATAAACAGTTTCCAGGATATCATTTTGATGTACTGGAGCCAAAGTAAAACCGATTTTTACAGTTTAGTTGTTAGGTGTAACAACAATTATTTGTAGTTCGATTGAAATTTTAGGAACAAAGTAAAAATTACATAAGAATGTAATTGGTAATTCCAATAATTTTTGCTCGGCTTGTAAAATTGTAATTGGGGCCCCACAATTAATACTTGTTCATCAATTAATTTAAATTACTATTATTTGTAAATGTGATTGCATTTTTGGAATTCCTAATTATAGTAATCAGTAATTTTAATTGTAATTACTTAATTCCCAATTCTGATCTACAGCGTAAGGAGAACTCCCGTTAATAATTGCAGTTTCATAGATATTGTCGGATTTACATTATCCGAATTTTTCGGTTGTTTTGAATTTGTGTAAAGTCGGGGTCGGGGGTCTCATTTCCTGGTGCCCCCCCTTGCAGCGGACACCGGAAGACCCCGAAGACGCCGCGACTGCAGCGCCGCCCCTACCATCAGGGTCGAGGGCTGGCCAGTCTATAATCAAAATCATTACTAAACAAATACACTAACCCCAGTTACCCCTTCAGGGAATTATAATTTTATTAAAAGAAATAGAAGTGTGATTAATTGACAGAAAAGGTCTTACATTTTCAACCACCCCTTTCTTCCACACTGATCAAATACTATTTAAATATATATATATCCTTTTCAAAGCAAGTTTGGTTCAATCCTGATGAAGCCCTACAAAGTGGGGCGAAACGTCGGAAAATAAATAGTTGTAAACTATTTTTGTTTCTTTTGTATCTTTTTAGCCCTGATGAAGCCCTACAAAGTGGGGCGAAACGTCGGAAAATAAATAGTTGTATACTGCAGTCGCGGCGTCTTCGGGGCCTTCCGGTGTCCGCGGCAAGGGGGTGTACCAGGAAATGAGACCCCCGACCCCGACTTTATACAAATTCAAAACAACCGAAAAATTCGGATAATGTAAATCCGACAATATTTATGAAACTGCAATTATTAACGGGAGTTCTCCTTACGATGTAGATCAGAATTTGGAATGAAGTAATTACAATTAAAATTACTGATTACTATAATTAGGAATTTCAAAAATGCAATCACATTTACAAATAATAGTAATTTCAATTAATTGATGAACAAGTATAATATTTACTGTGGGGCCCCAATTACAATTTTACAAGCTGAGCAAAAATTATTGGAATTACCAATTACATTCTTATGTAATTTTTACTTTGTTCCTAAAATTTCAATCGAGTTACAAATAATTGTTGTTACACCTAACAACTAAACTGTAAAAATCGGTTTTACTTTGGCTCCAGTACATGAAAATGATATCCTGGAAACTGTTTATTGACCGTGTGTGATACATAAAAGGAGTGTTCCGGGTGCGATAAAAATAAAAATAAATAAATAAAAAACTCAAATAGTACTTACACTATTAATAGTAATAGTATTTAATGTGAGCCAACGTCGAACGCGAGTTGCATGGCCTAGTTCCATCTTAAAATGGACATCATTTTCGTCTAAGAGGAAGCAGTGTGAAACTGCTCTTGGTCAATGGATTATATTGTACCCCTTATACATTTTTATGAAATGTTGCATTTTAGAAAGCTATATCTCGAGAACTATTTAATGTAAATAGCTCTATTAGGGCTCATATTTTAGCAAATTTGCTCTGCTATAAATGACGTTCTCTTGTGTTGTTACTACTTTATGGCTTGTAGCGACTTTATAGAGCTCTCAATACAAACCAAGAAACATCTCACTTACCTAGGCATTAAACTAGAAACACATCTATCTTTCACT
>NW_027116680.1:8562-10060 GCF_000696795.3 Halyomorpha halys | reverse complement strand
GTACAAGAGCTGGGAAGAAAAAAAGGCAGTTATCTCACCCCAATTTTTTATTACTTTAATGAAAACTATGTATAATTACTAGTCAAAACTGACGAGTCGGCCAAGTATAGGTACGGGGAATAAAAAATGCCGGCTGTTTCAAACCCTTAAAAAAACCTTAATTTTTTATTCGGAGCTCTATATCTTAAAAACTACCAACAATACTAGAAAATCTAAAAGAACATTATTTAAAGGAGAGTAAATTTGCTGAATTATGAGCCATAATAAAGCTATTTACGTCCAATAGTTCTCGAGATATAGCTTTTTAAAAAGCAACAGTTCATATCAGTAGTTAGGGAATCTATTTTGAAAAATATATGTATATATAGTTGACCGGAAAGATTAAAATATAAGAAGATGGTCAGGGTTGCGGTCAACAAAAGAACAAATAGTTTAAAACTATTTTTTTATCGCAACCCTGACCATCTTCTTATATTTTGAGAAATCTATATCTCAGGAACTATGTGACGTACAGATGTCTATTAGCACTCAAATTAAAGCTACTTTAATGTACTATAAAGTAGTTCATGACCTTTACCTTCGTAGGAATAGTAGTTTTCATGATATTTGCTAAAATAAATTGATTTATAGTTGTTCGGACAATAAGTTTGATTTATGAATATCTTTATTTCAGGAACCATTGGACGTACAGATGTCTGCCAGCGCTCAAATCAAAGCTAGTTAAGTTTACTATAAAATAGTTAATAATGTCTATCTTTGTAGAACTAGTAGCTTTTATGATATATGACAAAATAAACTCACAGAATGTTAATTTCTAGTTGTTTCTATAAAATGTTGGATTTTTGAAAAATATATCCCTATGACCCATAAGATACACATATGTCTGCCAGCACTCAAAATAAAGGAAATTTAACTTACTATAAAGTTAATTATGACACTTATCTTCGTAGGGGTAGTAGTTTTTAGGATATTCACATATGAATATAAATTTGTCCAAACAAGTATAAATCAATTTATTTTAGCAAATTTCATGTAAACTATTACTCCCACGAAGATAAACATCGTATAATGAGATATCGAGTTTTCAAAATAAATTCATTAACTACTGATCTTTCACTACGTTCCATACAACATATATGAAATGTTGCTTTTTAGAAAGCTATATCTCGAAAACTATTTAACGTAAATAATTCTATTATGGCTCATATTTTAGCAAATTTACTCTACTTTAAATGACATTCACTTAGGTTTTCTTGTGTTGTTGCTACTTTTTATGATATAGAATTTTTTTTGCCGCCATTTTTTATTCCCCCTACCTATACTTGGCAGACTCATCAATTTTGACTAGTAATTATACATAATTTTCATAAAAGTAATCAAAAATTGAGGTGAGATAACTGCCATTTTTCTCCTCTTGGGCTCTTGTACTATACGGCACTAGCTGGTCCCGATGTAAACAGATGTTGTCTTTTTTAGATGCAATGATTAGTAAGTCAGT
>NW_027116680.1:6119-6900 GCF_000696795.3 Halyomorpha halys | reverse complement strand
TTTTGTTTGTACATATTTTAAGAGAGTTTTTTATTTTATTTTATTTATTTTTTTTTTTTTATTTTAGTATGTTTGAGATCATTCATCAATATTACCTATTGCCCACAACTGTGTGGCAGATTGTAATATCTATCAATAAATAAATCTATCTAGAAATGAGGTATTACAGCCGGGATGCAATATGTAATCTAGGAATGCAGTCATTTGAATAAATTATCAATGTAAATTTAATTTTTATTTAGGAAGAGGGGGCCGGCATATTTGGCATCCACAGGGCCCCCACACTATGCCATGTATATAGTAATAGTAAGTTAAATGTTCAAATTTAACTCATCTCAAGTATGTGAACTTATTTCGAAACTAACAACATATTTTCTAGCCAGATTATACTAAATAGAATCAAAACATAAATGTCATTTAAATAAAGTACTAGCCTACGAACTAACTAAACAGAAACTTAAAAAAAAAAAAGACTGAAGTTAAAAAAGTAGATAATTTGATTAATAAATCTACAAACATATACTGACAAAAAAATAGTTTTATTTTCAACTTTTATTAATGTGAAATGAAAATAAAACAACATACTAGTTCTCGCAACTGATCAACACATTCAGTCAAATTAATTAAAAGATTTTCATCAAATTCATGCACCGTTAATGATAAGCAATATTAATATAAAGACTACCTTCAAGTACTGACTAAACAGGATCTCTATGAAAAAATTAAACTAAAAAAAGTTATAAAACTTGGTGATTTGATTATTAAATATACAAGAGTGTAC
>NW_027116680.1:5831-6069 GCF_000696795.3 Halyomorpha halys | reverse complement strand
TGGTGATTTGATTATTAAATATACAAGAGTGTACAAAAAAAAAAAAATTAGTTTTATTTTTACTTTTTTTTTTTTAAAGGTAAAATCAAAATAAATAAATACACTACAGTCCTCGCAACTGATCCACACAATCAGCCAAATACACTAGAGTCCTCGCAACTGATCCACACAATCAGCCAAAATAAACAAATACACTACAGTCCTCGCAACTGATCCACACAATCAGCCAAATACACTA
>NW_027116680.1:0-762 GCF_000696795.3 Halyomorpha halys | reverse complement strand
CGGCAATTAAATGGTCTACATTACTAGACAGATATTATTCTCATTGAAATTGTCCGATAGCGCCTAAATACCAAATTTTCAAAACTGCTTCCTCCGAAGCAGCATTGATTTTGTTTATTTGATATAAATAACTCTCTTTCATGGTCGGTACGAATAAAATATTGATATATAAATAAACATAAACGATGGATGAATTTAATAATTAATGAAAGCAGGAATATTCTCCAAGCTTGAAAACAAATTTCCGGGAGACGGTTCTAGATGGGTATAAAGGCTTTCTGAGATAAGTCTTTTGTCATGATTTAGGACTGTGGCAAGCATAAAAGTTTTATTAAAATCAAAGGAGTGGTTTCAAGATAAAGAATGCTTTGAGCCAAAATAATTATAGTAAGAGACAGAATATTTGCGTTGTGTAATGCGGTCTTTTAAAAGGTTTGTGGTTTCACCAATGTAAGACCAACTACTATTAGAACTAGAGCCGGGAAGAAAAAAAGGCAGTTATCTCACCCCAATTTTTGATTACTTTAATGAAAAATATGTATAATTACTAGTCAAAACTGATGATTCGGCCAAGTATAGGTAGGGGGAATAAAAAATGGCGACTGATTCGAAACCTTAAAAAAACATTAATTTTTTATTCGGAGCTCTATATCTTAAAAACTACCAACACACTAGAAAATCTAAGAGAACATTATTTAAAGAAGAGTAAATTTGCTGAAATATTAGCCCTAAAAGAGCTATTTACGTCCAATAGTTCTCGAG
>NW_027116679.1:0-4728 GCF_000696795.3 Halyomorpha halys | reverse complement strand
AAAAGGCAGTTATCTCACCCCAATTTTTGATTACTTTAATGAAAACTATGTATAATTACTAGTCAAAATTGATGAGTCTGCCAAGTATAGGTAGAGGGAATAAAGAATGGCGGTCGTTTCAAAACCTTTTAAAAACACTAATTTTTCATTCTCTATATCTTAAAAACTACCAACAACACTAGAAAATCTAAGAGAACATTATTTAAAGAAGAGTATATTTTCTCAAATATTAGCCCTAAAAGAGCTATTTACGTCCTATAATTCTCGAGATATAGCTTTTTAAAAAGCAAAATTTCTTTAAAAATCTACTGAAAGATTAGTAGTTAGTTATTTATTTTGAGAATTCTATATCTCAGGAACTATGTGACGTACAGATGTCTATTAGCACTCAAATTAAAGCTAGTTTAATGGACTATAAAGAAGTTTATGACCTTTACCTTCGTAGAAATCGTAGTTTTCATGATATTTGTTAAAATAAATTGGCTTATAGTTATTCTGAAAATAAGTTTGATTTATTAAAAACTTCATTTCAGAAACCATTGGACGTACAGATGTCTCCCAGCATTCAAATTAAAGCTAGTTAAATTTACTACAAAATAGTTTATTATGTTTATCTTTGTAGGAGTAGTAGTTTTTATGATATTTGACAAAATAAATTCACAAAATGTTAATTTGTAGTTGTTCGTATAAAATATTGGATTTTTGAAAAAATATATCTCTAGATCCATAAGACGCACATATGTCTGCCAACACTCAAAATAAAGTAAATTTAACTTACTATAAAGTAGCTTATGACACTTATCTTCGTAGAGGTAGTAGTTTTTATGATATTCACATATGAACATGAATTTGGCAAATGAAAATTTGTCCGAACAACTATAAATCAATTTATTTTAGCAAATTCCATGTAAACTATTACTCCTACGAAAATAAACATCATAAACTACTTTATAGCTCATTAAACTAGCTTTAATTTGAGTGCTAACAGACATCTGTACGTCAAATGGTTTTTGGGATAAAAAATTTTCAAAATAAATTCACTAACTACTGATCTTTTAGTACGTCCCATACAACATTTTTATGAAATGTTGCTTTTTAAAAAGCTATATCTCGAAAACTATTTAACATAAATAACTCTTGGTAACAGATCTAACTAGTTTTCTATATTACCTTTTAAAATTAAAGGATTTATTTTGCAAAATGATTTTAATAAATGGGTTTTTTCAAATTGAAATTCATAATAATTGATAAATTTCAAGATTATAAATAGTTTTTACAAGTATGATAATTTACATTTATATGACACACCGTTTCATTATTATTATCACGCTGTTTTCCAATTTCAGGTGCATTTCCTTTCAAAAAAGGGTCTTAGTGGGGTGGGTCCGGCCGGGAAGGATTGCAATTTTTTCGTGTTTTATTGTAAAGGAAGTGCTATTGCTATTGTAATGATGTTTGTTAAGATTATTGTTTAAAATATGGAAGCATCATATCATTCATTCATAATGAATAATAGATTGTTTTTTTTTAATATTTGTTAACAGCCCTATAATAGCCTTCGGAATATTACAAAAAAAATCAGATGCACAAAATTTAAATCTGATAAACATATACGACACTATTAGAACATTAAAATAAATATGTAAAATGCAAAATAGAAATAAAAACACTATCTGCTGGAAACAACAGTTAAAGTATGGGGGGGGGGGGGAAACGCACACCACATCTTTCTCTATTTTGCTTTTATTTACCCTTAATTGGGTAAAACTCTGGAGGTCGAGGGTGATTCTGACCAAATCACTTCCTTGCACAACCGTTGGTCTAGTAACAGTACTTCCTTACAAACTACTGCACACATAACCCTTCGTGGGTTGTAACGGCACAGATTTTTTTTTTTAATAAATATATATATTCTTCTTGATTGAATATTATTTAATTATTTTTTATAACCGTCATAGTGGATTATAAAATAATTATAACGATAAAATATTATGCTTCCCATTATATTTAACTGTTAAAATTTGTCGAAATATTGTTTCAGCGATAATCATAATGGTTTTTGAAATCATTAAATAAAGGGACATAATTGTTTAAATTTTGGAATTATTCCACGATCAGTTACTATAGATGGTAATCTGGTATCGACTCAGGTTTACGAGCAGCCGACCAAGCTAATTTACAACTTCACTTATTGCCCACGCTCAATGAAACTATTCGTGGCTCAGAGCAGTACAGTCTGAGAACTTTGGCCCGAAGGTATGATCGTCCAGGTGGGGCCTCGGCCTCCTAGCACCGTGCTCCAACAGCATGAGTAGGTTGAACTTTTATTGACTATATATTATATATTACATAATTATATATTATATATCGTGAGTCAACCCTGTGGGTTCTGGAGTCCACCCAGCCTCAAAAATTGGGTACCATTATTAATTAGGTTAAAATCTGGCGGTCTAGCGTGATTCCGACCAAATCACTTTCTTACACAACCGTCGGTCTAGAAACAGTACTTCCTTACAAATTACTGCACTCTTAACCCTTCATGGGTTGTAGCGGTACAGATATTATTTTATTTTTAATATATGATATACATCACATATTCACATAATCTAACAATTTATAAATTTAATATTATCATTTAAGAAATAAATAATAATAATGGTAAAAAATTTGATGCGGTGCGCAAATCACACAATTTCAACTTACCACTGAAAGTGTTGTGTAGATTGGTGAGCTCCAATTTAGAAGTTATAGCCATTTTTGTGATTTCGAAAAAAAAAAAAATCACCAACCAGGGTTAGTGAACAAATATTTTTTGTTTTGCTGTTGCTAGAAAATTCTTATATTATAGTTTCTCGAGGTGGGAGTAACAAATATAAATTTTGTTCCTGACAAGAATACAATAGTTAAACAAACATAAGGGAGTCGTAATGCAATCGGGAAAGTTCGGGTAGTCTCGGATTTCCTCGTCCGAATCGAATGCCCCAATTTGTCTCCTTTAGTTATTCATAAAATTCTTTAATATTTTTTATTTATGCATTGTTTATTATTAATGAAAATAATAACTGTTCCTATTTCTTTTAAATAAACAAAATTAAAGGTGTTTAAGAGGGAATATTTCTTTTTAATTTGTCATCTCTCAGACTGTGACAATGATGATAAAACCTAGCTTATATTAAAGGACATTTAATTGTAGTTAGACATGGCGAGCTACGTGCTATAATTATAAAATTAAATATATTATTACTGATTGTGATATACCTAGATTTCATAATGTAATATCTTTATCAAGAAAAAAGACGTCATTTGACTGAGCTATTACAATTTCGAAAGATGAGACAGATGGCGCATAAATTCCAATTTCAAACAGTCCTACTCATGAAAAACGTGTATTTGATAAATTTCAATTAATTATTGCTCTTGGCAATATTAGGAGTATCCATGATATGTTAAATATAAATTGTTTTACCATGTTAAATGTTAAAGGTATAGGATTGTAATCAACCCTATTTAAAGTCATGTTAAATGTTAAAAGC
Source organism: Halyomorpha halys (assembly GCF_000696795.3). NCBI lineage: Eukaryota > Metazoa > Arthropoda > Insecta > Hemiptera > Pentatomidae > Halyomorpha > Halyomorpha halys. Next base: position 1,195 of record NW_027116679.1, on the reverse strand, counting down.
ATAAGAGCTCCAAGTGGACTTTCTGAGCAACTTGGGTTATAACCTTTCCTTACAAAACTTCATGTTATTGTTTACTCTTAAGTTTTGATTAAAGTAATTTATTACAACATGCCTCAATTGAGTGATAAGTAGAAGTTGTGTAAAAGTTTGACTACTGAGTGTCTTGTTGATCTTCTAATTTGAGAGGTAGAGAATCAAGATGTGCTAATTGACAACTGTCACTTTACACAATTACACTATTATTATTGCCATCCATTAATTTATTAGTTTTAAAAATATTCAAAACAATACTTACATGCAACTAACCTAATACAACAACAAATTAAATAGTGACGAGCTCAGCTGGTCTGTTGTGTGACGTCATTCTCCATCTAACAGACCTAGTAACAGACTCTTAACTATGTTATACGTTATATTGTTTTAACATGGTGAAGGAAGGAAATAATTCTCCACTTAACATAAGTTTTTCCATTTAACATGTTGAACTAAAGATCATGAATACCCCTATTATGTAGTCATAATTAACAAAATAAATCTTCAAAAAATTATTATAAAAATTTTTCTTTTCATTCTCATAAAAACAAACACTTTTTGGATTGGTTCTGACCTTATTGAACATGAATATGATTACAAAACATAAAAACGATGTTTACATATCAGCTAGCAATGACTATCTTTTTACTTTTTATTGTATATTATTCCTGTTAGGTTTATTTTCAATGAAGCTAATGCAATGATGTTATCGAGTCACGACCGTAACTAGATAACAATCATTGCATATCAAACAGGTAAATTGTTTGTTTTAATTAATCGAAATGAGCTGCATATATCATTCAATTATTTGCTTACCTCTTGCAGGAAGATGCCAGACAAAAGAGGATTGAAGGCCGCATTGGGTATGTCCGAAGTAGCCAGAGGAGGGGATCTCGGTAAGTGCCTCCTGGCTGAGGCCATCGGCGTCTTCTTCATCAACTACTTCGGCTGCATGTCCTGCATCAATGTGGGCAGTCATGACCCCAAGAGTCTTGTCTTGATAGCCCTCACCTTCGGCTTCGTGGTCATGATAGCCGTTCAGGTAAGCGAAACATCTGCATGGACTAAATCTTTTGTTCCTTATAATCAATCATAATTTAGGTCATTCAAAAAGTCCTGTCGTTTTTTTGGGGGAAATTATAAATAAATAAATATTTTCAAA
>NW_027116678.1:0-4711 GCF_000696795.3 Halyomorpha halys | reverse complement strand
TGAAAGAGGTTTAGAAGTTTTACCAATCAAAAGTTTATTTAGGTATCGAAAAACAGCCATGGGAGATGTTCAAACATTAGCTAATAGTGCAAATGAATTAAAAGATTTTTTATCAATGTATCCAGAAATATTTCAAATTAATGATGAAGGAGTGTCCCTAACAGCTACAGCTATTTCACATAAAATAGAGCCAAAATGGATTGAAGAAGTAATTGGGGATAATCATTTCTTTAATGAAAGTAATAAGACTAATATTACTGAAATTAATGAACTGAGCAAAAGAAATTCAAGTTCCAATAATCTTTCAACAAATCAGAACCATGATCTTGCAGTTAAAGATGTTAACAGCTTGATGACAATAAATTTTTTTAAATCGATATTAGAGACTGAGGGAAAATGTAAGAATATGACACACAGCAAATTGTTTGAATACCTATATGTAGCACCTGAAGAGGTTAAAGAACGTTTTAAAACTCATTCAGATTTAAAAGATTTCTTCAATACTTATTCTAATGTATTTTCAGTCAAAGATAATTTTGTAAATTTAATTAATTCCAAAAGTGATTCAAAAGTTAAAAAAAGAAAAAGACAACGTTCAGTTAAAAATGTTGATGCTTCCAACTCTCCATTGGTGATCAGTGATAAAAGTAGCACAATAAAAAATCCTGATAATGGTAGTGCCCTAAAAAATCCTGAAAACGGTTCACAAATTCCTAACAAAGCTTACTCTGATAATCTTAAAACACAGGATCCTGAGAAAAAAAATTCTCCTTGTAATATAGTTAGTACTATATTGTTTTATTCTAATATCATGTGGAGAAAAGGACCTCATTTAGAACATACTATTGGAACTATTTTTTCTCACAGTTCTAAAGCACCAGCTAATGTTAAAGAAACTGTTAAGAATACTGAAGAGCTGAAAGAATTTTTATTGAAGTATTCACAGTTGTTTTCTGTTAATCATGAAAAACAGACAGTCGCCCTTTCAGATTTACAAGCATTTCATAAAAATCAGCGCAGTTGGATCAAAGAGTTATTGCCTGAGTATCATCAGTCCACTACCAATCATGAAGTCATTATCAGTACAATCCAATTTTATTCAAATATTTTATTTGAAAGAAGTATAAATTGTGAATTACCTGTACATCTTTTGTTCAGTCATAGAAATACAGCAATGGAGGATGTCCAAATGATGATTAAAAATATGAAAGAATTGAGTGAGTTTTTATCATTGTTCCCCAGTATATTTAAAACTAATGAAGATAAAGTTTCACTCACTGATTTTGTTATATCTCAAATGAAGCAACCAAAGTGGATTGAACAATTAGTTAGGTGCCCTGATTCACCAATTGGAAATATTCAACTTGAAGTTAAGAATTCCAAACAGAAAACTGAAACTATAAATGAAGAATTGTTAAAAAAGAAGAAAATTGCTATGCGTAGAGCAGTTCAGTTCTATTATAAGATTATGGTAACGAGTATTCCAAACAATGGATTTTCTCTTTCTCAGTTGTTTGATTACCTGCAAGAAGCGCCGTGTGATGTTCAAGAAGTTGCAAAAACTATCACTGAACTGGGGGATTTTTTTTCCAAATATCCTCATATATTTACAATAACTGATAGTGTTGTTTTTCTTACATCTTTTAAAGATAAGTAGTTTTATTACTTATTTTTTTATATTTTACACTTTTTATTGGATTAATCAATTTGTTTTTAAAAAAATTGAATATCCCTGGTTGGATATTTGAGGGATAAGAAATATTCTGTTTGAATGATGTCTTGTGAATATTGTTTTACTTCCTTTAGTCTTTCAAAACTGTTGATGAATGTATACAAACCTTGTTATTCAAGCATGTTGTATTATTTATTATAAGATTTTTACTTTTATTTAATAATTTAAAAAAAGTGTTAATATTTGAATGGTTGTAAAATAGAAGTTTATAAGTGTACATATTTCAGGATGTAAATCTATAATATATATTTCCATTTTATGATTATATTGTATATATTCATAAGTACAGAAGTTTCTATTAAATTTGTTTTCTTAATCCTTTATCAAACAAATGCCGTATGTTATTCACTTTGTTTTTGACTGCCGTCAAAACAGCCCTGACGAAGCCCTGCAACGTGGGGCGAAACGTTGGCTCAATAAAATAGTATAATTATCTACTATTTGAGTTTTTTTTTACCGCACCCGGACCATATTCCATTCAGCCGTATGTTATGTTAGCTTGATTGGTAAATATAGATTTAAAGAATTTGCTATTTAGAAACTAAATAGTTTCATATGTCATGAATACTTTACTCTATTCTGTATCAGAGCTAGATGTTTAGGGATTTTAAACTAGATTTAAATTATTATGTTTCAGTTCTAAATGACATTGATGGGACTTGAAGCTAGTTAAAGTGGTCTTTATCCTGCTTCCTAAGTTAATCTCAAGATTTTGGGACACCAAAAAATGCTTATCTTTGAGTTTGATGAGGATAAACATGCTGCATATAAGCATATAAAAAAGAATTTGCTATAATCTTTCTGTTGCTGCTTCTATGTAGGTCCTTTCAATATAGGAAGTATATATTTATGACCAGTAAATGTTTTATTATTTTATTATCATTTTGGTATTGAATGGTATTTAGGGTCTAAGCGATAAAATAGAAGATATATCACTTCACTATGGTCATCACTTGTAGACCAACCTGAATATTATAATCTGTAAACCTGGTTAACAGTTGTTTGCTGTTATTAGCTCATTGTTTTTGTATTGCATTCTAAGGCAACTTTATTTCATTTTAATTCTTTTCAGTCTTTCATTTAGTTATTATGACCTTATTAATTTTTTTAATTATATGAGCTACATTTTATAAGGATTAAAAATATTTCTTTTCCATTGACATTAAATACTGAAAGGGCTCTTTTGTTTTTTTTGTAGGACCCCCTGCCTGGTTATTTTTGACATATGGGAGGGGAAGGGGTTAATTAAGAGTTAACCATGGTGGAAGGGATCAAGGTTACCTTTTGTGGGACCTCTACAGAAATAAAAGTTGACCACCCAGGCTAGATTAGAACCGGCTCACAAGGCTTAGCTCCCTTGACTACAAACACCCCTACTTATCGTACTCTATTACTTCTTAATTAATAAGGCTCAATGATTTGAGGTTTGTTCCTTTTACCATCAAACAGCATACTATACATACTTCCCTCCATCAAACACTGTTCTAAGCCATAAGTATTAGTTTAAACTTCAGACTTAGTCCACCCATGGGGTTCTTACTTGTTGCTTAAGTGTTGTTTATCTAGGAGTATTGGCTTCTATAGTCTTTCCTAGAGATTTCATTTCCTTCTTGTGGCTGCTCAAGAAAACTAACTATACTACAAAGGTTTTTATTTATTTTTTTTAATGGTAGGTAATAGAAAAAATAGTCTTTTGGAGATTGATGTTCCAAGAGCATTTCAAGGAATACACTTAATTGAAAAAATACTAATTACTTTGGGGGAACAAACCAACACTTTTTTTTTTGAGGCAAAGATATTGGGGAGAAATCAAGGTTTGTTGATGTACTAAGGTAGATAATTTTCAAATTAACTCTTTTCCCCTTCCCATATATTATTAAAATAACTGATGACTCAAGACAGAAAATCTGCTAGAGCATCCCTGAAATTCAGGTTGAAACATCAGCACAACTAAATAAGTGTTTGTTTATTTGTGTTTTTTTCTGACAGCACCCCCAACCAATTTCTCAAAAAAATAAAATAAATAAAAACTGAGTTCTTATCATAAACTAGTCTATATAAAAATGTTTTTGGTTATCTATCCTCTTGTCATGGTAATTCAAGTATAATAATTCTTAACTGTAGGACACTAGGCAATATTGGTTACACTTTTGAAGCTGCAGAAGTATTGCTTGAAGGTTTTGTTTGCTACTTAAGGGATATCAGACAAAAAGAAAAAAATATTTTCAGGACCAACTGATACAAGTTTGCTAAATAAATAAAGATTCTTTTTTCCCTACCCTCTATCATCATCCTTCTGTACAGTAAGGCTCTGAATGCAATATGGTGCTGTTAATTGTGGTTCCTGGTGTTTCTGATAATAGTACAAGAGCCCAAGAGGAGAAAAAAGGCAGTTATCTCACCCCAATTTTTGATTACTTAAATGAAAACTATGTATAATTAATAGTAAAAATTGATGAGTCTGCCAAGTATAGGTAGGGGGAATAAAAAATAGCGGCTGTTTCAAAGCGATAAAAAAAACTAATTTTTCATTCGGAGCTCTATATCTTAAAAAGTAGGAACAACACAAGATAACCTAAGAGAACGTCATTTAAAGAAGAAGAGTAAATTTGCTAAAATATGAACCCTAATAGAGTTATTAACGTTAATTAGTTTTTGAGATATAGCTTTTTAAAAAGCAACATTTCATAAAAATGTATGGGACGTACTAAAAGATCAGTAGTTAGTGAATTTATTTTGAAAAATTGATATCTCAAAAACCATTTGACGTACACATATCTATTAGCACTCAAATTAAAGCTAGTTTAATGAGCTATAAAGTAGTTTATCTTCGTAGGGGTAATAGTTTACTTGAAGATATTGATTTATAGTTGTTCGGTTGATTATACTGTTAATAAAGGATTCATTTCTAGGAAATCATCAATTATTAGGTCCATCAGATTCTATTCTAATATTATGTTCAAAAAAGGACCTAACTCA
>NW_027116677.1:0-5179 GCF_000696795.3 Halyomorpha halys | reverse complement strand
ATATGTATATGTATATGTATATCGTATATCTTAACTGTTAGATTTACATATTAACAGTTTTTCGATGTTGTAGTATTTTTAAGATATATATTGTCTTAAAATTCCTCAACGCGGTAACAGCTCTATGAAGATGTAGTAATAGAAGATGTAGCTCTGACCACCTTTTTAATTATAAACTGGATCTGATGAAATGTTGGGAAAATGTCTAATATATGAGTGTTGATAAGGTTCAAAACGTTCGATATAATAGATTTAAAGTTCAGAGATAATTAAAACACAATACATGAAATTATTTTCTCGTTGCGCTTCCATAAGTGCTGATAAGGTGTGAAAGTTCACTGTTAAGTACTTTGGTCAGTTGTGCCGGTAGCTTCACTTCTTTGAAACTGTCAATTGTCACGCGTGACCTAGTGAAACAGTACTGCTGCCAGAGTAAATACAGTCATGACGGCAACTATCATACAGTATACATTATGATAGTTAGTGCGGTAGTTGCTGTCATGGATATATCACCTTCGAAATGACCATTATACTATATCCTCCCTGTGTGTAGACATTTCTTTTATCCTCTTATTACATCATGTGTAACTTTTGGTTCCATTATTTTGTTCCATATACTTGAGTATTTACAGTTTATTCCTACTTTTCAGGAGCTGCAGAATGAAGTTGGAGCACTGCTGGAATTCCGAGAGGTGGTCATGGAGGCGTTCCCCCAGCTGCGGGCCAAGCTACGGAGCTCGGGGTCGTCGCGGTGGGAGCCCGGCGTCCGGGTCAAGAGGAAGCCGCGCCCCGAAGAGCCACGATCGCGCTCCAACTCGCGCTCGTCCAAGGCGGCCTCGTCGGTGGTGGCCGATTCGGGCTTCTGCACCAAGCCGACGGAGCCCAGCGAGGACGAGCTATGGACCCTCCTGGAACTGATCCAGTCCAAGGGTACCCGCCTGAGGCTGGAAGCAGAGACCCTCCGCTCCAGGAGCTTGTCCGACCTGTCGCCTGACCGGCTTCAGGCCCTCCTCCAGGTCTGTATCTGTTTTTATTGTAATTAATTAATGAGACACTGCAATTATATTTCCAAAGATGACCTCAAGTAACAATACATGACTTACCAATTAAACTTGCGCACAGTCTGGTATTACTATGACCTGAAACTTTTTTTTTGTGAAATAGGTGAATATGTTTTATGTTTCATTTACACTAGAAAATCTTGGGAAGGAACCACCCATTGGTGGTACTTCAAACATTAATTTAAATTAAAAAATCCCGTGACCATCTTCTTATCAGTCGGCTCGGAGGGTTATCATGGATTGTTAAGGATGAAAGATTAAGAATTAATGGGTTACGATGGGTAAGGAGTTTGGAATGAAAAGACGAATATCTGTTTTGGGCCTAATCTGCAACGAATGGGATGTTAAGGTCTTTGTGGATGAGTTTATTTGTAACTTAATGGATTTTGGATTGTAAGGATTGGATGCGGGAGGAATTTGATGGCTTGGTAGAGCCCCAGAGCTCAGTTCCATATGTCCAAATTGGTCTGATTATCGTAGTGTAAACTAATTTTTTGTAGTGAATGGGAAGTTTAGAGCGTTTGTCAAGTAAGTGTTGTAGCAATCGGTATCTACGAGCAGTTTCTTGTCGTCTCAGTCTTGTGTGTGGATTCCAAGTAAGTCTCTTGTCAAGATGGAGCCCTAAGTATCGAATCTGTTCAACAGGCATTAGTGGCTGAAACATTTAAAATCACAATTGTGAATCAGAGATAGCATATCTCAAATGAACAACCAACCATAATTGATGCAGTAAATCGCTCTAAAGCAGTTCAGTATGTATTATTTTCTTGATCTACTATAATTAATTAGCTTGTTGAAGCAAGATGAGTACGTAATAATTTATTATTTAGTAGTATTAGGAGAGAGAGCATAGCATCTTTAAAGTAAAATAGATTAGCATCTATCGATCCGCTCTGGGACTATAGATCTGAACTTAATATTACAATATTTATATATAACTATATAAACATTAAAAACAACAAATATACATAAATAAGTAATTGGAACTACGACAAAATGGCTTCATAAAGTTCATCGTTCGCCTCACTGAGGGATTTGAAGAGTTTGTTTTTTAACTACCGGACGGACAAAAATCTTATGAAAAGTTTTTGGAGCTCATTTTAGGTTATAACAAAAACCTTTTATATTCAATGTATGGTTCTTAGTATAACTTGCTATTTATTTGGAAACCAAAAATTGGGGTTTGTAACCTGAAAGCTATAGTGGATTGCAACCACTATTTTTCATAAAAGAAGGAAACTGTCCAAGGTTTTTTTGAGAATGGAAATTGAATCTTCCCAACATAAGAACTTAATGGACCTGTGTGTTAATTTTATTATTGAGCTTAAATGTTATTTGCGTAATAGTAAAGGTTCGGCAGTATAAAGCTGAACTTTAGAATGGTATCTGATTACTTAGCTAATCACCAATTGCCTTTGACCGCTTTATGACCTTTTGTAATCTTTGGTTAGAAGTTTGCTGGCCTTTTCTATTGTATCAGCATCACAGTTGTTAAATGTATTTATAACGGACTAACTGGCCTTCCTTCTTCCTTACTCGTAATTTAAAACAATGATCTGTCGTCGTAAACATGTAAGTTTTTGTTTAAATAATGAAACGCTTATATATCTATTTATAAGTAGAATGAAAAAGAGTAAATTTGAATTACGGGTTGCAACAACGTTGTATGTTGCAATTTCAGGATTGCATGACAGGACAGGCCAAATATTGACCCTGATTTTTCTAATTAATGTCCTTCATGTCATATGTGTGGTGTTACAATAATATTCTAATATCATTATTGGATATATTGTAATAAAAACAAATTAATAAAAAATTATAGCTTACAACCTTATTACAGTCCATGATTAATTTGTTGCTGTGTGTCCAGGGGTGGCCAATCTTTCAGTATATATGAACTACTTTTCTTAAAATTGTGCCGCGATGAACTTGTTGTCATAGACTTAGTCTAAGGGGTGTGAAATGCATATGTTTATACACTGTTTCAGTATAAGGTGCATTCCAGCGAGATATGGGTTGATAAGATGATGAATTGGGTAGTCCGAATGAAGATTTGACACTCCCCCCCCCCACCACTATAGTTGGAATAAAGTTGCAACGTGTAGATATCCCAACCTATATCAGAAATGATCAGGCAGGGGATAAACAAACAAAAAGAGTTAACGCTCGGTTCATATGATCTTGTTGCCAGGGATGAACCTGGACGCATAAAGTAAGAAGGAGGAATAAGGTTAAGAAAAGGGCGAAGGAAACATCAAAATATTCAAAAATAAAAAGAGAAATCGAGAAAACTGCTTGTAGTCGCTTAGTCAAGCAAGATGATCTATTCATAACTGAAAATGACGCCGAGAGTCGTTCGTATAATTTTTTGTGTAGATCAATTAATTTCCGTCTTGTCATTTTATTATAAGTAAAAATAATACATTCTATATTTATAGGAAAATCTATATATCGCACTAGTATTTCTAAAGTGACATAAGTCTAAAACTTACATTTCTGGAAATGTGACACTCTTGCCTATGGAGGGGGAATAGCATTAAGCAGCAATAGTGACACAAGTGCCCTCTGCTGGACAAGCTCTGAAGCTTGGTTGATACAGTTTTGATGATTCATAAAGATATATTTACCAATTTCTTTCATAGTCATAACTCAAAAACACCGATTTTTGAGTTGTGTCAATTTAGAAATACTAGTGCGATATGTTGAATAACTAGTAATATTATTGAACATGAATTATTTTTAGGATAAAAAGTAGCAGGACTATGAGGTTATCCGAGCACAATCTAGCATATGTTTGCTGTGGTCGTTTGATGACCTCTACAAGATATTTCATTTAGTGATAGCTTGCAAGTAGATTTAATTTATTTATAATAATATAACCGAATTGGAATTATTAGGAGCGGGAGCGACTGCTAAGCCAACTGTCTGAGATGGAGGCTGAGCGAGCGGCGCGACTGGAGGAGACATTGCGACTGTCGCAGCGGGTGGAAGAGCTGACGGAGGAGAAGCAGCGGCTGGAGGCGGCCTTAGCTTCGAGCACCCCCCGCCTCGGGACGCTGGACGGCATCGTCAGCTCGCCGGCTGAGAGGATAGTCTGCCAGGGCGGGGTGTCTCCCAGCAAGGAGGTCACCGCCGCTATCCTCAGGGAGACCAATGTCTTGGAGCTCCAGAGGCATCTCCTTACCACCTCGTACGAAAATCAGGTAGGTCTATTCCTTCTTTGTATATTTAGAAAATGCTAGTATGGATAAGGTCCTCAATAAAGTCCTGGACAGCAAGGTACGCTTTTATTGCTTTTAAACCCCTCTATTACGGCACCCATGCTGTCCGGATGCGGAGATTAATTTAATTCCCCATTAGGACTTTTCAGTTCTATATAATAGACACAATTCATAAAATATGAATGTACACTCATGATTTCAGAATTATTATTAAATCATATTTATAGTTTTTCTTCTAACCTACGAGGTATCCGTTATTCAGAGGTTTCTTTGTATACAGTTATTAACCGGGTGGATAACCTAACTAATTGTGCAAGTATGTTGAATGTTACGTTTCAGTTTTTAGAACCAGAGGATCATAAGTTTTCATTAACTTAAGATTAGAATTTAATTGTTATTAGTATTTTTCCCCTTTTGCTTAGTCATTTCTGACACATGAAGGTGGGTTATCTTGAGGTACTAACCTATTCTAGCCTTATTGAAAGGGTCAAGTTTTCATTCCATGGACCCATTAATAAATAAAATAAAAAGTGAACACACCGACGTCTCAACTCCCTCGGCTAAAAACAACCCTCGTTTTCTGAAGGTAACTCAAGTTTCCAAAGACTGATCTACATGACTGTAATAAGGCCAATCTGGACCTATGGAGTGAACTTTGAGACTCCACTAAACCTTCGAATTCCTCTTGTATTCAATCTTTAAAATCCAAAATCCTTCGTAAAATCCTCAATGCTCCTTACTTTGTCACAAATAAAATCATACATAAGACCTTAATGTTCCCTATGTAACCGATCTAGCCCGAACCAGATGTCACTCCTTCCATTATGAACTCTCAAACCCCCTAGTTTCTAATCTTGCATCCTCTTCCATTCCTGACAATCCTCCGAGGCGCCTGAA
>NW_027116676.1:0-2526 GCF_000696795.3 Halyomorpha halys | reverse complement strand
CTGAGCATCAATCCTCAAAAGGTCAGTCTTTGTGTCTTCACTAACAGACGGAACATTGCAATCAGGTCGCCGTCCCTTAACGGTGAACGATTGGGATTCTGTAGTGAAGTCAAACATCTTGGCGTTACTCTGGACAGCAAACTGAAGTGGAAACTTCATGTTGAAAGGACCAGTATGAAGGCACTGAGGTGGGGCCTCAAACCAAAAGTTATATATTGGTTTTACATGGCAGCGATAAGACCAATTGTTCTATACGCTGCCATTGTATGGTGGCACAAGGCTACGACCAGGAAATCCCAATCTTGGCTTGGGAAACTTCAGAGACTGGCGTGCCTTATGATAACGGGAGCCATAAGCACCACTCCTTCTGCAGCAATGGAGGTTCTATTGAACATTAAACCTCTACACATCCTAGCTCTGCATATAGGCTTATGAAACTAGGAACGAACTACCATTCCTTAACTTATGAGGGACATGGTAGACTGTTCAGGAGGATCAATGAAGACGGGATCCTGGCTATGCATTCGGATCATCAGGAGAAGAAATATAAGAACACTTACTACAGTGTAAGGGTTGATGGTTCAACCCCACACAACCCGCTCCAAATTGGTGGAGGAGTGTAAGGCTAATTTGAACTCTCTCTCCTTGGCCAACAAGGTGTGGGTGGAATGGGTGCCTGGACATAAAGTCATTAAAGGAAATGAGAGAGCAGACTACCTAGCAAGGAAAGGATCTGAGTATGTTCCTCTCGCACCTAACCCCATATGTGGAATTAGCCTCAGCCATGCGAATAGGCATATCAAAAAGATCGCTGAGAGCAAGGCTGGGTTACTCTGGAGAAATACCAGAGGGATGGAACAATCAAAAATGTTCCTCAAAGGACCCTGCCCGACAAGAAGCAATTGCCTTCTTAATATGGATAGGAGTATCTTAAGATGGGTGACAGGACTATACACGGGACACTGTCAGTTAAACAAGCATCTCTACAAAATGAGACTGATAGAGTCCCCTATCTGCAGGTTCTATCTGCAGAAAGGAGGAAGAGACTGCTTACCACATCATGTGCAAATGTGATGCAGTGGCAAGAACACGATTCCTCATCTTTGGTAAGGATCGTATCTTGGATCCCAAACTTTGCGAAACAGTGGATCCTTATACAGTGTCCAGATTTGTAAAGGCAATTGGCCTGTTTTGAGCAGAGGAGGGACGGCGTACAATAGGCCCTCAGAGGTCGCAGTGCTTCCTGGCCGGTTTATAAAAAAAAAAAAAATAAGACGGCATTCATATTTGAGAGGGGCTATAACAAGAGTTTTCAAGGATGCCGTTTGGTCTCAAAAATGCCCCATGACCTTTCAGCGCCTGATGGATAAGGTTCTGAGAGGTATTGACGAATCCCAGATGTTTACTGACTGCCGAGTAGGGAGGACGTGTCTTGTGCGTTTTGTTTGTTATCGTAGCGTTTAAAAGTGTTTGTAGAGATATTTGTGAGAACAGGAGTGTGCCAAAACGTTGGTACAGAATTGTTATAGTACTGAGCTAAATTTGAACAAATTCCACCGAACTGTTTCGACGGAATCCGGGAAAACAGTGGGACCACGAGGTGGCTTTCACCACATGTGACCTTAAAGAAGTCATTGTATCACGTCGTGCAGTAGCTCGTTATATAGAGCACAAAAAACTGAAGAGAACAAATACCTACACGACCCCAATCGAAGCAACCTAATGTAAGTTATTGAATTTTAAAGTTTTAAGTCAAATTGGGTGTTGGAGTGAGGTGTCTGAAGTGGTGTCACGCCGTGCACCTCACCCAAAAGGGGAAGGTAGATTATCAGGGGAAGTCAAAACATTCCTTCCGGGGCCCATATCAAGGCTAGAAATAAGGAGAAAAAGGAAATAAACCTGGAGACTTCAACGGTGGGTCAAGAAGGAAGCGGGCCTTCCTTGGTAAACGAGGAGATTTTAACGATAGCTAAGATGGGAAAGGGTCATCGATGGACCTTTCGGTGATTTTAACGCCCGTAAAAGAAAGTAGGTGGCAATTGAAGGTGAACATAATAGTCGGGAAAGATGGGGATGGACCCTCAATGTCCGAATCGTACTTTCCAATGACTGATGAGAGTGTGGGGAGGCGAGTGAGCCCACCTTCATTTCATAAAAATGTTGTATGGGACGTACTGAAAGATCGGTAGTTAGTGAATTTATTTTTAAAAATCGATATCTCAAAAACCATTTGACGTACAGATGTCTATGAGCACTCAAATTAAAGCTAGTTTAATGAGCTATAAAGTAGTTTATACTACTAGGAGTAGTAGTTTTCATGAAATTTGCTAATATAAATTGATTTATAGTTGTTCAGACAAATGTTAATTTGCCAAATTCATATTCATATGTGAATATCATAAAAACTACTACCCCTACGAAGATAAGTGTAATAAACTACTTTATAGTAAGTTAAATTTTCTTTATTTTGTGTGTTGGCAGACATATATGCGACTTATGGGTCTAGAGATATACTTTTAAAAATAT
>NW_027116675.1:9079-10707 GCF_000696795.3 Halyomorpha halys | reverse complement strand
ATATTATTATACAATATTCATAAATTTTAAACACACCACGTGTTAATTTATTTTATTTATGCATTTTTAAATTTTGTTACATTTTAGTTGGCACTTTTTAAAGTTTTTTTTTTTTTCACACTAATATTTTTCTACTTTCCAGTTTTCTTTTTTATTATTAATTACTTTTTTTTATGTTCGATATTCTTCTTTTTTTACTCACATTTTTTTGTCGATTGCTAATTAGGCCAACCCCTGCTTAGTAATAAAATAAATTTATAATATCAATCAGAAAAGATTAAAGGACATAAGAATTATTTTCACTATGACATATTTTGGATTAATGGATTATTAATCCATCCTTGATCACATTGGTGGTTTTTTATTGGATTTATCTATTTGTGTTTTCTAGGTTTATAATAGAGGAAATTTATTTAATTAATATGAATGTTTTCTGGAGTCGTGTTTAAAAAATTTCGAGTACCGAAAACCAGGAGTGTTTGCATATTTCTTTTGATACAGCAGTAAAAATATAAGAAAAGTTGTAATTTTTTCCATGGTAACAATAATTTATTTTTGGTCGTAAAAAGTAACTATTTTCCCTGACTATAATATAAATTCAATTTCTGTAACATTCTGCCCTTAATCGGTTATTTTGAAGTATATTTGCTTTCTCACTGGTCATAATATAAATTATTCTTAACTTATTGTTACTGAAAGTAATATTTCCGAAAATATCCGAAAAAAACATACTTAACAAAAAGTGAACAATACAGTAGCTTATAATGAAAAATAAGTTCTATTTTTATACAAACTGGGTAAAAACAACTCTGGTATGTTGAGAGATTTGTCACGCCACTTCCTCAGCCAATGCATCAATTATGGATGCCAAAAACTTTTTTCCACTAACTCCTACATTTCTCTGAAATCGATCGTTTGTTTTCTGTGACACTAAGTTTATAAAATTATTCCAACATTGTTTATTGGCTATATTTTTTTTTTTTTTTTTTTTTTTATATAGTTGCCCTAGGGAAGAAATCTCGGCGTTCTCACTCTGCCTACGATAGTGGAAATTTCCTACCCTATGTTAGAGAAGAAAGGACGTAAATAATAATAATAATTAAAAAAAAAGTCTAACATATTTGTATAGCATTAATTTTCTATGAAATTATATGTTTCCTACATGATTTTAATGTTTAATAAAATATTATTTTTTTATTATTTGTATAACTATTTATGAAGAAAAAAAAATAAACGCTTATTTTGAAACATTAAAAATAGCAGAATACACAATTTTTAAGATATCCTTTGTATCATCAATGTAACATTCGTAAGTAAAAAATTCAACCTGTCCAAAAAAAAATAAATTGGTTGTTATTTTTTGACTTATTCTACGTTTACCTTCCTAGATATTATTAACATTAAAGCCGTCGATGCCACTGATTCGAGGTGTTGATGACACGGAAAAGGGCAACGTAATTATATCAGGTCGTTTGCCACCAACCTTATGTAAGTTTTGCGATTGGATCAACACGGTTAGGGCGTAATTGACAAGCAGCTGCGGGGGTAGGTGGCTGTTAGTGACGAGTTCGTTATACTCCTGAGAACTAACACAGAGTTCTCGTCTTCGGCGGAATGTCCTTCATAAT
>NW_027116675.1:0-714 GCF_000696795.3 Halyomorpha halys | reverse complement strand
AAAATTTGTTGTAATAATTATAACAGCAAAAAAGAAAGAAAAAGAAAACTGCCATCCGTGACTTTTCTTAAAGATTAGTGCTTTTTTTTTTTTTTTTATTTGGTACCAAAGTCACAGCTCACCCCAAAATCATCCTCAGACTCGTCTAAACTCGGTATCACTACATCGTCATTCACCGTTTCATTTTTAAACAGCTCTTCCTTTATAATGTATATGATGTATATTATGCCTGTCTTGAGCAATAACAAGGATGGAAAAAATGGGAACTCTTTTGGAATAGTTGTAGCGAAGTTTATATAAAACAAAACCACGAACAGAATAATAATTAAGTTACTTTTTTTTTTTTTTATATTTATGTCTGTTTTTTCTCGCAAACACAGCAAATTTTCAGCATCTTAGGCAATTGTGTTTGCAGGTACATTCAGTGAGTGTAGATAATAATGTTCTGTCGTTATAATTAATTTTGAGTCTGTAGAAATTATTAAAAAGCTACTATCTATTTTAAAGATATAGTTTTTAAAAATATAATACAACTAAATTTAAATATTATTTTTAAGTTCCAATGTTTAACGAAAATTTTATCATTTTTTACTTTTTTACTATTATTTGCCTACATAAATTGGTGGAATTTTTTATTTCATTAATTTATATACTGTTATTTAAAAGTGATGTAATATATAATAATATTAATACTTAAATTTTAATTCTTTCTTT
>NW_027116674.1:20615-22907 GCF_000696795.3 Halyomorpha halys | reverse complement strand
AAATCTCCCGCCATGTGTGACGTCATCAAAATGCTGGCTTCTGATTGGCTCCTCACGGAAGTGTCCCAGCTCGCCCGTATTCTCTCTACTAATAGTAACTTGTACTTTAGTACTTTTTAACTTCTGTAATATCACTAATAGTCCTCCCTATTATGGAAAGAAATAAGTATTAGTGCAATTACCACGTTGTTTCTATACTTGTACTATAAACTAATAATATTAGTTTTCATTATGAAACAGAGCCCAGAAGGTGTCGGCTCTGCAAAGGATAGAGTTACCAACAGATGTGAAGGGGATTCGGCAATTACTAGGAGCATAAAATTACTACCGAAGGTTTGTTCCAGATATGGCAGAGTATCTTGTGCCCCTTAATAATTTGTTAAAGAAAGGAAGCAAGATAGTAATGACACCAAGCATAACACATAACATCCGGAAATACATTGAGCAGCTTCAATGGGAACCAGTTCTTGCATTCCCTGACTTCGAGAAACAGTTTACGCTCACAACAGACGCAAGTGAATATGCTCTATAGGAACGGTGTTGGCACAGGAAACAGAAGAGGGAGAGCGTCCTGTAGCCTATGCCAGTCGGCGCCTCACCGAAGCGGAAGCCAGATACAGTGCCTTAGAACGGGAACTTCTAGGAATCGTGTAGGCTGTGGACTATTTCCGGCCCTATGTATTTGGAAGGCGCTTTAGGGTCCACACTGGTCATAGACCGTTGCAGTGCGTAGCAAAATTGAATGAGTCATCTGCGTCATCTGCGCGCATCACCAGATGGAAGGAGATCCTCAACCAGAGTTATGGTAGCAATTCCTGCTGACTCTACAACGAACTCTGCAGAAATACCAGATTACAAGATTCGATCTACCTCTCGAGGATATCGCACCTGTAAGAGACTGGCACCCCGGTTAGACTCTTAGATCTTGGAAAAGGACCCACTGCTGAGCTTAAATCGTCTGATCACCCCGACAGACATCGAAACTCTTGGAGGAATTGTGAGTGAAGCTTTTGGAAAACATATTTTTTTTTTTTTGTAACTTTTATTATATTTGCTTTTGAACATTTATTTAAATTAATTAACATATATACATATTATACATTGTGATTTTATGTCAAAATTATCTGAAAGATTATCACAATTAAGAGCAATAGATATTAAGAAATTCATAAAATTAGACGAAATGGCAACCACTTTTGCAATTAAATCCGCGGACTATGATCACATCCCTACATTTAATGGGGATCCGTACAATTTATTAAAATTTATTACCGTATGTAGACAAGTGCGCAACATCGTCTGCGAACCGGACAATGAACTCAGGGATTTAAACGACCTGCGCTTACTCAGTAAAATACAAGCTAGACTGACGGGGACTGAGTGAGATGCTGACTATATAAATATCACTTGCGAGTTCACTAATGTCAATGAACTGATAGCATTCTTAGAGAATACTTACTTATAGGGATTCTAGGTCAATAGAACAACTTAAATTTGAACTTTCAAACATGAGGATTCAGTATAGGGAACATCCACTAGATTTCCTTCAAAAATTAGATAAGAGCCGTTCCTTAATAATTTCAAAATATAGAATACAAAATATCCCGGAAAGGGCTACAATCGTTTCGGTCCTGGAAAAAGATATTTTATACCACTTCTTTACTAACGTGCCTCTTCATATTAGGACATATTTGATGACTAAAACGGACAAACTAAAAACCTTAGACGATTTACGCAATTTAATACAAAATGAAAATCACCTCCTTTTTTAAGATTTGATTAATTCTGGCAGTATGAGAAAACCCAAGAACCCAAAAAAATTTTAACTCAGAAAAACTATAGGGAAGATAATGTAATTCAATATAATATGGACATCACATACAAGTCTGGTAAAGACAATGTTGTTGCTGACTGGCTCTCAAGGGCAATAATGGTCAACACGATCGATGATAATCAACCATCTGGACATGCTAGACAGTTCTTGAGGGAGTGGACTCCGGAAGAAGAACATCAACCAGGCACAGAAGAGTCAGAAAACAGAGGAGAGACATCCGAAGATGAAGACTCAACTGTCAAAAGACCAACCGAGATAGAAGAAATTGATGAAATCATTAATGATAAACGACGGCAAATCATATGAAAAACCAGAACCTCGGGACTACTGGAGAAGGAGCATGAAAAATACGGCAGCAGCAATATTGTTACTATATGGTCCCAGCCCAGTCTCAGGGAGAACCAAATCTGCAGAGCACTAAAGGATGCATCGAAGGACGGAAAAGTCCATCATCTATA
>NW_027116674.1:13920-20106 GCF_000696795.3 Halyomorpha halys | reverse complement strand
TATGGCGTACCCAGTGAAAGAGAGGTAAGTAGAAGCGGTATTAAGAGCCCTACGCACATGGTTCCAGTTTTACGGCGTACTGATAGAATCTCGTCAGACAGTGGAAGAGATTCGACAACGCAAGCATCAGGGAAGAGATGAAAATCTTGGAGGTGGTGTGACACTCAAGGTCATCCAAAGAGCCGAGGAGGTATTGAAAGGCTCCACAGTACTCTCGGGGGCTTTTACTTTTAAGTTACGGTGTGAGTCAGCTGTTATTTCGATATCAGTATATAAGAGATGTAGCGAACACAATAAAGGAGTATTTTACAGCAGTTCAAGCGTGTTAGATCTTATTCCTTATTCTCGTTTTTGACATTTTGCTTTCGCCAATACTTAACTGGTGCCGAAATCCGGGACATTAAATACCGGAGTAATATTTACTTTAAAGAAGATTTTTTTTTTATCGTATTTTTCTCAGCTTTCAATTTTTCTCTGTTCTCTCATTTTTTTAAAAATAATGGCTGTCAATAGTATCGTCAGAAAAGTGGTCATGAACTTGGAAATTTTAAATCAAAATGGGGTTCAAAACCCACCACCCATGGAGGTGACTCCTCCATCCCCGGAGCTTGTCCCACTACCGGAGGTTTCTCTAGCTGGAGCCCACGCCACAACACTTGAGTGGGTAAAAGTACGCACAGCAACTGCCCAAGACTTGAGGAAGGCCGTTTCTGACCTCGAACGATTTACCGGGGAAACAGGAGAATTGAGCCACTTCATAGAAGGAGTGACAAAAAAACCGAGACAGTCTAATGGGCAGTATGCCGTAGAACTCATGGCACACTATTACAGAATTCTAGATAAACTCAGCGAGATGATGGAGACAATCTCTAGACCCTAGAGAGTAGGGTGCGATTCCTATCCATGGTACTGAAGATTTAGTTGGCAAAAGAACTGGGGAAGAAAGATGGTATGCCGAGGGACCGCTCGTTTGTGGAATGCGCTCAAAATCTCATTGATACAAGCGCTAGAGAGGTGGAGGCCCAAATGGAAGTAGAGGAGCCAGGGTGGACTCGGATGGAATATCATCAGCCAAGAAACATGCCAAACCCTTGGAGAAGAAGAGAACAAAGAGATGGTAGAAGAGAGATTAGATTAGATTAGATTAGATTTTTATTCAGGGCGATCAACATCTAGGTTATTACACCCTTTTTACTTCATCTATCTTCTTGACTTATAGTTGAATGTAGACTATTTCCTTTTTACACTGGTCGGTATTGGTGGATTATATTTTAGTATAAAGTTGTGTTTCTTTGAGAAATTTTATTATTTTGTCTATGGATTCTTCCGAGTCTTTAAGGGCCAATTTTTATTATTTTCGAAGGCTTGACGAAATGATGGGCATTCTTCAATTATATGTTTTATTGATAATGGGGAATGACAGGTTTGGCATATAGGCTGGTCCTCTTTTGTGGTTAAGTGTATGTGAGTTAATTTGGAATGTCCAATTCTTACTCTTCCTACAACCACTAGTAGAAGAGAGAGAAATAGTAACACGGAAAATAGAAGGAGCCAAGTTAAACCCAGAAACAATGGACGGTGGGAGAACCATGGGTGTGGTAAAACTGGACACCTAGTAGCACAATGTCCCCGCATCCGATGTTTTGAATGTGGGACAGAGGGATATATAGCTCGACAGTGTCCCTATATGTATCGGGGGAGGGAGAAAAATGTGCCTGAACCGATGGAGGTGAATGCTTAGAGATACGGAGAAGTGTAATCTCACGAAGGACAAACAGATCCATGAGTGAATACACGGAAATGCCCGAGACCTCAGGAACAGAAACTGAAGCAGGGGACTAAGAGTGAGAGGATAGCCAGCAAGGCAAGAGGAGGACTTGAAGACGAAAAGGAGAAGCAGCTAGAACACGAGGAGAGTTCTGAGGAGCGTACCCACAGAGGGGCTGCCGCACGTTGGAGATCAACCATATGAGAGGAGAAAACGGCGGTTTGCCAGCGTCTCAAGAGGAGGGGATTTTCTGTAGAGAAGGGGATATCCTCGGAGCGACCGGGAAGACTGTCCTTGAGATCCCACTGAAGCAGGAGA
The DNA here is from genome assembly GCF_000696795.3 of Halyomorpha halys. Classification (NCBI taxonomy): domain Eukaryota; kingdom Metazoa; phylum Arthropoda; class Insecta; order Hemiptera; family Pentatomidae; genus Halyomorpha; species Halyomorpha halys. The sequence goes on along the minus strand of NW_027116674.1, from coordinate 18,020 downwards.
GGTAACATATGTAAAGGAAAGGAGATACCCACAGGCAATACGTCACCACATCACACATCGTACATCCCCATACAACAGTCCATTATGGGCGGTTAAAAAGAGGAGTCGCCAGGTGATACTACTGAAAAGAACAGAGGGGTGATAGATTACAGGAAGCTGAACGAGAATACCATTGACGAAAAGTATCCAATCCCCAGATTTTAAGGCATTTTAGACAGGATGGGCGGGGCGACGGTATTCAGCACACTGGACTTGAAGGCTGGGTATCATCAAATAAAATGCGCCCTAATGATCAACATAAGACGGCATTAACTTTTGAAAGGGGTCACTATGAGTTTAAAAGGATGCCGTTTGGCCTCAAAAAGGCCCCCATAACCATTCAGTGCCTGATAGACGAGTTTCTGAGAGGAATTGACGAATCCGTCTGTCAGATTTACATGGATGACCTCCTTGAGTTCAGTAAGGACGAGATTGAACACGTGCGACACTTGAAAAGCGTGTTCCAGAGAATAGGACATTTTGAGCTCAAATTGTCGAGGGAATAGTTGGCGCTGGGGCAGGAACAAATAAAATTTCTGGGTCACACAATTTCTTGGGATTGAATTAAACCAGACCCGGATAAAGAGGAAATGGAGGAAATAATTAATGACAAGAAGAGACAAATTATTTGGAATACGAAAACCACCGGAATGACCGAAATTAAACATAATGAATAGGGGAAAAGTAAAATAACGACGATCTGGTCGCAACCAGGGGTGAAGAATGACCAGATCTGTAGAATTTTGAAGAATGCTTCGAAGCCTGGAGAAAAGCATCACCTGTATGTTAGTAACGAAACCGTTTGGGAGAAGATCAAGTGGCTATTGCGTGATGAACAGATTGGAATGGACAGGACATATATCAGTTGTAAACTGATGGAGGAAACCCTTCTGGAAGAAGAAGAACAACGAGAAGTCCTAAGCCTATCATCAGCGAAACACCTGGGAATCCATGAGACTATGCCAGCGTTAAAGAGAAGATACTTTTGGTTGGGAATGAGGAAGACTATATCAGAGGTTGTAGGAAGCTGCGAGGTTTCTCTACGCACTAAGTGTGACATATATCCGTCTATAGGAAGACATGGCGAGATTGGTCTTTGGAAGCAGTATTGGCAGCTCTCCGCTTGTAGTTTCAGTTCTACGGAGTTTCCGAACGCATCTGATGGTGGAAGAGAATTTAACAAATCTTTGATACGAAAGGAAATGAAGGACCTGGATGTGATATGGCACATCAACACACCAGCACACCCCAAAGGTAGAGGAGGCGTAGAGCGGCTTCACGGAACGCTGAGCGATCACCTTCGGTTGTATCAGGCAGACCAAGGGGTGGAACCGGACGTGGCAATGCCAAAGGCAATTGCGGCATACAATCATTCAGTGCACACCGTTACGGGGTTTTCACCCTTTGAGATCCTTTTTGGGCTTTGTGGAATCCGGCAAGACTACAAGGGCACGGCGGCGGACGGTGACAAGATAAGAAACAATCATGTCACTAGGAAAAAGCTATGGGAAGAAGTCCGGGGAAAATTGGAGAGGGAAAAAACCAGGAGAGTAGCTCTGGAGATTTTAAACCTCACAGATAGGAAGGTAATGATAAAAATTGGGACAATTGTATATAGAGAGTTGGGATCAAACAGGGGTAAGGAGATACAGCGATACGAGGGACCATTCAGGGTGATAATAATAAGAGAACATAATATTGTATCTATTGAGAGTATTAGAGAACCCAAAAAGCGCAGGACCGTTCATATTGAACAACTTAAAGTCCCACTAACCGAAACACCTATGCAAGATTAATCCGGAGTGTCCTCCATCCCAATGGGTGTCCATCTCAACCTATCTGTTGTGTTATGTTTTCTTAAGTGGTGATTAATTTTTGTTTAATTTATCTTTGATTATGACGACGTACTGAATAAATTACGTTGCATTGTACAACTTCATGATTTTATTTTTGTTTTCCACTACTTTTAGTTTGTAATAAGCGATTATGAAGAGTGTCTATCTTTTGCTTTCTTTATTGTAAATAATTATTGTTGTTGTATTTTATATTAATTTATTGTATAGTTGAAGTTTACGAGGATTGTTCGTAAACTGGAGGGGGGTAACTCAGCCTTAGTCAGCTGACTGAGGAGATCAGCTGATCGTATGTATATAAAGAGATGTACCGAACCCAATAAACTTAGTATGTTACAGCAGTTCACACGTGTTACATCTTATTCCTTCTTCTCTGTTTTTGACATTTGGCTTTCGCCAATACTTAACTTATATTTATATATATAACGTTAAGTATCGGTAAAAGCCAAATGTCAAAACAAGAGAACAAGGGATAAGATGTAACAAGTTTGAACTGCTGTAACATACTGGCTTTATTTTCTTTTTTCCGATCCCTCTAAACAGAAAGAAACAGTGAATTAGTGAGTGCTTTACCGTGGAAAAAGAAAAAAAAATCGTGTCTGGAATTACCTTTTACTACCTTTGGTATTTTATATTTACCTGTAATGTTTATTTGTTATTTATGAAATATCCATTCTAAATGGTTCTATTTTTAAAGTCCGGAGGTGGAGGGCCTCCTCTTGTTGTATCGCATAACTGGCTTTATTGCATTTTAATTTGATGATACCCAGCCTTCAAATCCAGTGTTTTGAATACTGTCGCCCCGCCCAGCCTGTCTAAAATGTCATGAATCCGATCATCCTTCGAGAGATTACCCTTCTCCGTAATCTCTGTGCATTGACCTCCATCGATTCAGGCACATTTTGCTCCCTCTGCCGATACATATAGGGACACTGTCGAGCAATACGTCTCTCTGTCCCACATTCAAAACATCGGGTGCGGGGACATTGTGCTACCAGGTGTCCAGTTTTACCACACCCATGGTTCTCCCACCGTCCATTGTTTCTAGGTTTAACTTGGCTCCTTCTATTTTCTGTGTTACTATTTCTCTCTCTTTTACCATCTCTTTGTTCTCTTCTTTTCCAAGGGTTTGGCGTGTTTCTTGGCCGATGATATTCCATTCGAGTCCATCCTGGCTCTTCTACCTTAATTTGGGACTCCACTTCTCTAGTGCTTGTATGAATGAGATCTTGAACACATTCCACGAACGAGCGGTCTCTCGGCGTTCCCTCTTTCTTCCCCAATTCTTTTGCCAACTGAATCTTGGATTGTTTCCATCATCTCACTGAGTTTGTCTTGAATTCTGTTATAGCGTGGCGGGAGTTCTGCGGCATACTGCCCATTAGACTGTCTCGGTTTTTTCGTTTCTCTGATCATCATGAATATATCCTCCTCTGGGGTCCACCATCCTCCTCCGAATGCCTTTTTAAATCTTTCTTTGATGACCTTCCAGGAGGTCTCTTTCTCTGCCTGCATCTGATTTAGGATACTTCTTTTTACACGGCAGACTACCGCTGCTTTCAGTGCTTTTGCATCCACGCTTTCTAGTAGATCCTCCGACATCTTCGTTTCTATTTGCCCCATTAGGCGATCCCCCCCTTTTAAAAATGATTTAATTCTCCGGTCTCTCCGGTGAATTTTTCTAGGCCCGACACCGCCTTTCTCAGGTCCTGGGCAGTTTCCGTACAGACCTTAATCCATTCTAGCGTCGTGGCATGAAATTGCGCTAAACAGACTTCTGGTAATGGTTGAATCTCCTTCAGAGGTGGGTTGACACCTGCTAAAGTTTGGTTGACTGCAGCTTAAGGTTGGTTGTTTTGGTTCATATTCTCCTGGCTCAGAATTGCTCTTCTCACTACTCCGTTACTGGTCATAATTCAAAGAATTATTTTTAAAAATTTTAATTTAATTAATTAATTTTAATTTCTTTTAGACTGAAAATTACTCCGGTATCTAAAGTTCCGGGGTTTCGGCACCAGTTAAGTATCGGCGAAATCAAAATGTCAAAAAATGAGAAGAAGGAATAAGATGTAACACGTTTGAAATGCTGTAACATACCGGCTTTATTGGGTTCGATACATCTATATACATTCGATCAGCTGATCTCAGTCAGCTGACATCGAAGTAACAGCTGACTAAGGCTGTAACTGATATATATATATATATATA
>NW_027116674.1:8675-9585 GCF_000696795.3 Halyomorpha halys | reverse complement strand
TGTAACACATTTGAACTGCTGTAACATACTGGCTTTATTGGGTTCAGCACATCTTTATATATACACATGATCAGCTGATCTCCTCAGTCAGCTGGTACGACTGTAACTTATATATATATATATATATATAATCATATGTATACTGAGCCAAATAGATCAGTATATAAAGTGAATACCAGTCCCTTTTTTCTCTCGGCCATACATATCTTACATATATATAAGCTACGGGATAGCCAGGCACAATATCAGCCGTAATCCTAACTCCCCTCGTAAACAAACTGGCAAAGTGTATATAAGTGTAATTGGAAGTAGCAATAAAGCAGTATTATTCCAGCAAGCCAGTGAGTCTTTTCTGTGTCCCTTTTTCCTTTTTTTTATCAACATCACCAGACTTCACATAAGTGGTGCCGAAACCCGGGAATTCTATCAGCTGGTAATTTTTAAAATGTTTTCCCGTTTAAAATAACACAAATTTGATTTTTCTTTCTTTCTTTCTCTCTCGTGATTAGCGTAGTTTCATCATGGTAAATAACGAACAATCACTGTTGAGAGAACCAGTTTTGAACTTCCAGCCGCCTAATTATGCAGGTCCTGCGGCTCCGGTAATGCCCCCACTACCAGAAACCACGTTAGCTTAGGTGCATGCCAATATGTTAGCTAAGCTAAAAGTGAGGACAGCCACGTCGCAAGATCTAAGGAAGACCATCTCAGACCTAGAATGTTTCTCAGGTGAGATCGGCGAACTCAACCACTTCCTCAAAGGGGGTGATCGCATCATAAAAAGAATGGAGGCCAAAGTATCGGAGGACCTGCTGGATAGAAACGATGCTATCTCGCTGAAGGCGGCATTAATTTGTAGAATTAAGAGACAAATCTTTCAACCATCCACTTCTCACTGAAAATAAGACTT
>NW_027116674.1:7792-8625 GCF_000696795.3 Halyomorpha halys | reverse complement strand
ACATCTTTATATATACACATGATCAGCTGATCTCCTCAGTCAGCTGACATCGAAGTACCAGCTGACTGTAACTCCCCCCCCCCGCCAGTTTACGAACAATCCTCGTATATACTGTACAATACTGTAGAATATAACATATATAGAAAAAATATGGAAAATTATTTACAATAAAAACAAATTTCTATATCAATATATAAAAACTCACAAGTTGATCAAAAGTAAACACTATATACATAAATTAAACTTAGAAATAAAGAAAAATATTTCTGGTACAATAAAATGAACAACAAAAAAATACAAACGTCAAAAATAAACTAAAACACAACATTAAAAAATTAAATAACTACATTTCAAGTGGAGGTGATATGAGAACAGTCCAGTCTCTATATTATCATTGCCGGAAGTTTTAATTGTTCATTATGGAAAGTTCGCCTTTTTTTTGGTTCTCGGATAGTCTTTATCGTAACTACATTATTCGCCCTAATGATTATCACCTTGAATGGTCCCTCATATCGCTGTATCTCCTTACCCCTTTTAGAACCCAACTTTCTATATACGATCGTCCTAATTTTGATATCTCCCATCCTGTCTGTAACCTTTAGATTTTCCTGCGCCACCCTCTCTGTTTTTTCCTTTTCGATTCTTCCGCGTGCTTTTTCCCATAACTTTCTTCGAGCAATGTAATTATTCAGTATTTCATCCCCGTCAGCTGTCGTTCTCTTATAGTTCCGCCGGTGTCCGTGAAGCCCAAAGAGGACCTCAAATGGTGAAAACCACGTAACTGCATGTATGGAATGATTATAAGCTGCAATCGCCTTATGCATAGCCACGTC
>NW_027116674.1:0-3673 GCF_000696795.3 Halyomorpha halys | reverse complement strand
TTTAAATTAATGTTTGAAGTACCACCAATGGGTGGTTCCTTCCCAAGATTTTCAAGTGTATATGAAACATACTACATATACATATAATACAACAGGTAATTATTTTGTACAGTTGTAAATTACATTAAATAAATAATAAAAAAAAAAAAAGAATTAAGAGAGCCATTCTTAATCACATCCAAGCGGATGAAGGGACAGCTTGGTCAGTGGTCAAGGAACGATTGAAAAAGGCTAACGGAGGGGGAAGATGGACTCCGGAAGAGGACATTTTCTATATGTTCCGTGAGAGAAGAAAACAGGGTCAGTCGAAGGGACAGTATGCGGCATCATTACTTGCCCATTTCAATTTAGTAATAGAAAATATGAGAGAGACTCAGAGCGCAGAAGTGATGCAATGGAAGACGAACTTCCTGGACGTGATACTAAAGGTACAGCTGGCAAAGGAAACCAACAAGAAAGAAGGACTGCCACGTGAGCGCACATTTATAGAATGTGCCCAAGATATGATAGATGCAAGCGCCCGGAAAGAAGACTCCAGGATGGAGGTTGAGGAAGGGGGGTGGAATAGAGTGACGTACACCCGCCCGAGGAACAATCCAGCGCCTTGGAGGAGAAAGGACCAGAGAAATGTCGGCAGGGAAAGAGGCTCAGGCGACAGAAGAACGAACCAGGCCAAGCCGAGGAACAACGGTCGAAGAGAAGAGCGGAGGTGCCACGGATGTGGGAAAACGGGTCACCTGGTGGCCCAATGTCCTCGTACCAGATGCTTCGAATGTGGGAACGAGGGCCACATAGCAAGATGATGCCCCTATATGTACCGGAGGAAAGAGGACAACCTGGGAGAGCCCATGGAGGTAAATTAATGATGGACGTAGTGGGGAACATGCCACGCGAGTATCAGATTATAATCGGTTGCGACTTATTGTCGAAGGTGGGGGCGCGAATAAGGAATGTGGGCAACCGATGGGATATTCGGTTGGGAGGAAAAAAATTCATTTATCAGCGACTTGCGAGGGGAGGAATACAGCGAGTAAGGGGGGTTAACAAGACGGGTAACTGGAGGGAGTTAATAGCGGAGGAATACACGGATATATTTTTCAAGCAGGGAAATAGGTTGGGGAAGACAGTCCATGAAATCCCATTAAAGCGAGATATGGTTACGTATGTGAAAGAAAGAAGATATCCTCAGGTGCCCGACAACATATTCGAGAAGAATTAGAGAGTCTAAAGGCCCAAGGCATAATAGTGGATAGTACGCCGCCATACAATAGCCCTTTGTGGGCTGTGAAGAAGAAGAGTCTACCAGGAGAAACTTCTGAGAAATACCGAGTCGTGATAGATAATGAGAATACGGTGGACGAAAAATATCCGATCCCGAGACTAGAGGAGATTCTAGACAGATTAGGAGGAGCAATCATATTCAGCACCCTTGACCTGAAAGCTGGGCATCACCAAATAGCAATGCACCCCAGAGATCAACACAAAACGGCCTACACGTTCGAGAGGGGTAATTATGAATTCACCCGTATGCCGTTCGGGTTGAAAAAAGCACCAATAACGTTCCAGCGCCTGATGGACGAATTTTTACGCGGGTTGGATGAATCCATGTGTCAGGTCTTCATGGACGACCTTCTCGTGTTTAGAAAATTGGAAGAGGAGCATAGAAGACATCTGGAGAAGGTTTTTCAGAGGATTCGACAATTTGGGTTGAAACTGTCCCATGAAAAGTCGGTGCTAAGTCGTGTGCAAATTAGCTTTTTAGGACACGTGATCGTGACGGGACAGGGAATCAAGCCTGATCCACAGAAGGTTGAGGCGATCCAAAAGATGGCCGTGCCAATGGATGTTAAGGGAGTTCGGAGGTTGCTAGGTACCCTATTATCGGAGATTTGTGCCAGAAATGACATTTGGTACCCACTAACAACCTCTTAAAGAAAGGAAGTCCATTGATCGTGACCCCTGCCATGGAGCATAATATTTGCATATGGATGGAACAACTCCAGAAGGAACCTGTCCTGGCCTTTTCTAACTTTGAACGGCGATTCTCTATTACGACAGACGCTAGCGAGTACGCGCTTGGTGCGGTGTTATCTCCTGTGTTCCTGCGACAGTGGATGCCAGGTGAAGAGGAAACTAAGGACGATCAAGAGCAAGACGAAGAAGGCCCGTCATCGGAAGACGATAGTTCAACCGGTGGGAGACCCGTGGAAATGGATAAAGTCCACGAAATAATCAATGACAAGCCGAGGCAGATCATCTGCAAGACAAGGACGTCCAGACTGATGGTCTCCTATGGTCTCAGCCGGGAGCAAGGGAAGACCTCATTTGTCGAGCACTAAAAGATAAAAGGCGGACTTATCATATTTATGTGGGCAATGCGGTTATCTAGGAAAAAATAAAAAGGCTCGGGCGATCGGAACAGTTAGGTATAGACCGCGAGTTCGGGCGTTGCTTGAGGATGGTTGACACAATACGGGACGAGGAGCAGCAGAAGGAAGTGACGTTGGCGTATCATCAAGGGAAGACAAATCACAGAGGTGTGAAGGAGACGATGCAAGCCCTGAAAAGCTGATACCTCTGGTGGGGTATGAAGAAAACTAGACAGGACGTCATAGGTGCTTGTGACGTGTGTCTTAGCACGAAATATGACACCCACCAAAAGTGATACAAGAAGAAACACCAACGGCCGACACGCCCCTTGCAGACCTTCAAATGGACACCTTCTCCTGGAAGGGTTATAAATGGATAAGACCATGTACCTCTTTAGTAAAGCAGCTATGTCCCATCTCGTTAAAGAAAAATCAGCAGAGGCAGTACTAGGAGCGTTGAGACAGTGGTTCCAGTTCTACGGCATTCCCGGCAGGATTTTATCGGATGCAGGGAGGGAATTTGATAACAGTGCGATCCGGGATGAAATGAGAGCGCTAGGCGTGAAATGGCACCTAAACACACCAAGGGTAGAGGGGAATAGAAAGATTGCACAGCACCCTTGGTGACCATTTAAGGGTCTATCAGTTGGATAAAGGATTAGAGCCCGACGAAGCGATGGCAAAAGCAGTGGCGGCCTATAATCATTCAGTACACGCGATAACCGGATGTTCACCCTTCGAAATTCTTTTTGGGCTTCGGGGGCGCCGACGAGTCGGACACAGCTGGTGATGGGGAGGAAGTTGTAAATAACGGTATGACACTAACCAAAACGTGGCGGAAAGTCAGGGAGAGGATAGTGCGAAAAAAAAACAAACGGGTAACTCGCCAGAATTTAAACCTTAGAGACGTTAGATGGGAAATTAAAATCGGGACAATTGTCTACCGCCGCGTGGGAACAAACCGGAGTAAGGATTTACAGCGATACGTGTATTTTTTTTGCATTGTATTATATTATGATTTGTGAATCTGAATTTGGTTGTAATTTTTAAGTTTATGAGCCTGTTCATAAACTGGTAAGGGGGTGTTACGGGATGGCCAGGCACAATATCAGCAGTAATCCTAACTCCCCACGTAAACAAACAGGCAAAGTGTATGTAAGTGGAATTAGAAGGAGCAATAAAGCAGTATTATTCTAGCAAGCTAGTGAGTCTTTTCTGTGTCCCTTATATATATATATATATATATAAGTTACAGTCAGCTGGTACCTCGATGTCAGCTGACTGAGGAGATCAGCTGATCATGT
>NW_027116673.1:5610-6715 GCF_000696795.3 Halyomorpha halys | reverse complement strand
TCGGAGACATTTTTCAAGACAAAAAAAAAATGTTATGGTTAAGTGACTGCTAATTGAAGGTTGAACTTTTTTCAGCTAAATCCACTTTTTCTTCCGGGTTATATTTTATAAATTACTATATGCTAGATTGCAATGCTTTGCTGATGCTAGATTTGAGTATGTACTACATAAAGATTGAATGAACACAATTGACAATATAACATCAATATAGTTAAAATTAAATATTTACATACATATCATAATTTTTATGTCTTTTTCACAAATTCTATAACAAATTTATTAATAATTGTCCAATTTCAATGATTTTTTTTTTGCAGGGAAATTGTTTCCCTATTCAAATAACAACTTTATTAACACAAATAACCATTACCAACCATATTGCCTCATATACATTCTATCAAAAAATGTATACATTTTGAGTTCCCTTGAAACGTTCCCTCATAATAAATAGTTTATTTTCTATTTGAGTTATTTTGATCACACCCGGACTAACGTCCTTACATTGATTATACACGGTCAATCAACAATCTTCCAATATATTAATATAATTTTTGGTTGACTGAATATGGTCCCCTACTTCTGTGTTCAATACCATACCACGTGTCAATCAAATGAAAGAAATAATAAAGTAAGGGGTAATTCACACCTCAATAATCATAATAGTAATAACCAGTGTTTTATTTATGCTAAAAATATAATTAAAAAACATAAACTAAATAAATATGCATGTATACTAAATATATATAAACTAAATTCACAAATTATTATAGCTCACCCATGACCCAATTAAAAGACCCAAGTTTGCTTTGGCATTTAGGGCAGTTTCCCTATTCAAATAACAACTTTAAGTACCAAAAAAATTGCTTAGACGATCCCATTACCAACCATATTGCCTCATATACATTCTATAAAAAAATGTATACATTTTGAGTTATGCTCAATTAATGTTTAATTTTGTTTATGACTTTTTATCTACTGTATAGATCCAGGATTTCAATAGAACTTGCCTGGAACGAAACCAAATGTTTTGAAAGTAAGAGCCTGTACATCAGTTGAGAACTTTAGGTGAATTTAGATAAGTAACGAATGAACATAACATTTTTAT
>NW_027116673.1:0-705 GCF_000696795.3 Halyomorpha halys | reverse complement strand
GACAGAATGTTATATTACACAATAAAAATATAAAAATAATAAAAAAATAAAATAAATTCAAGAGAACACATACTGCTGTGACTGTGCACTAATAATCCTTGTTTTAAACTTTTTAAGGCATTCTCCTACCCCCTCAATTTGTTAATCTATTAAACAAAATTACCTTTTATATCTATCTGAATTTAATTTCAACTTCTAATCACAATATTAGAAAAAGAGTCCCAATGTCAGATTCTGTGTTTCTCATAGTGTTGAGGATCTCTACGATCTTATTTTAAGATTAATCTGTTAAGATTAGGCACTAAACTAAAAATAATAATGAGGAAATGGTTGGAAGGAGGGCGCAGTCAGGATTAAAGATCACTAATAAATTGTGGCAACCTAATGTTAACACTTTGACCGTGGTTAAAGATATTGTCATCTTGGGGTTGGAAACACTTATGACAACGAGCTACCGTCAAGGAGGTCATTTTTCTAGTTTGCATTTCTAGCATGGGATTGAGCTATAACATCTCCCTTTCCCCTTGGATCGTCCCAAATCGTGTTTAGTACTCCTATGTGGACCGCCTGTAGCTCAACGAGTTAAGGTGTAGGTCTTTGCAATCAGGGAACTGCAGTGGTTTCAGTTTGAATCCGGCATGGGGAGGCGGGGGTGAACTTTTACTTTTATTTCTGTGGTGGTCCCACGAAATGAAAACTTGACCC
>NW_027116672.1:3195-3914 GCF_000696795.3 Halyomorpha halys | reverse complement strand
AAATAGTCCAAGAGCCCGAACCAAAAAAAAACAAAACATGATCTGATGAAAACTTTGATGGCACTATTTACTGCATTGCTAATAAAGAAATGTGAATCTGCCAATCAGGGCTCTGTTTCATAATAAAGTACAAACTAATACTATTAGTCTTTTCGATTTAACTCAATACAATTACACTGACTTGTACAATAGTAACTTGTACTTCATTACTTTTTAACTCCTGTAATATCACAAATAGTACTTCCTATTATGAAAAAATATAAGTATTAGTGAAATTACCACTTTATTTCTATACTTGTAATTTTACCTAATACTATTAGCTTTCATTATGAAACACGGCCCAGATCATGCTATCTGCAAAAATAGCGGCTGTGCCAAGAAGTTAAAAAAAAAAAAAACTTTCAATTCAGAGCTTCACATACTTCGACCTATCTGGACCTACGGACTTGAACTTTGGAGAACAGCTAAACAGTCGAACATCAAACGTATCCAATCCTTTCAATCCGAAATCCTTAGAACCATAGTTAATGTACCCCATTACGTTTCCAACAGAATATTACACCACGACCTACATATCCCTTTGGCCTTGACCTCATACCAACCAAATTCTCATCCATTCCATATAAACCTTTCCAACCATTCTAATCCTTTGGTTCAAAGCTTATCTAGTTCCACCCATCCAGGACATACAGGACTTGGTACAAGTTTTCAATTCAAGA
>NW_027116672.1:0-473 GCF_000696795.3 Halyomorpha halys | reverse complement strand
TTTTTACATATTGCTATTTTGTTCTGTTCAACTGTTCAAACGATTGTGATTAATCTTATTAAATACCACGTACAATTAACTGATATTTCATATCAGATTAGTCTAGTCCTGATTTGACCAGCCTGAGCTTAAATGGTGAATTTAAAAATATATATATATATTCTTCTGAAGTACTTTTAATTTTGATTATATATTAAAAAAAAAAACGCCTCTCATTGTTACCATTAATTAACCATAGATAATACAAATAGTTTTTTTTTCAATAATTTATTTATTGATATTTATAACTGTATACATATATACACATCAAGTAAATTTGCTTTAAGTGATATCTGACATGATAAAAACATGTGGAGAATCTACCCATTGATAGAACTTCAAAAACATTTCTAAAGGAGAAGATCTCGAAGCCATCTCCTTTTCAGACGCCTAGGAGGATTATTAGGTAGTGAAGGAGAAGCCAGGTTAGAGAC
>NW_027116671.1:15233-16023 GCF_000696795.3 Halyomorpha halys | reverse complement strand
ATTCATGAGAAATGAATATTTCTTCACCTTTTGAGGGGCTGTATACCTTAAATGTTTACTTTTAAATAAGATTTCCCTTGTTATTAGGCAAGGCAAAATTTGAACCGTTTTTGATAGAAAATAACAATCTTTTTTGTGCACATATGATTGCGATCGGAAGATAACGTACAATCTCGGCTGTCTCCGATTTTCCAATCTTTTTTTCCATTTTTCCCCTTTAGTTGATTATCAGATGCTTTCATAGTTCATACTTAAAAATATTTTATTACTGTCTATAATGCAAACTAGATAATTGTTTCAAACAAATAAAATTAAAGGTTTAAAATATTCGTTATTTAAGCCCATTAAACTATTTTAATAAGAATAAGACCTAGCTGATATTGAAGATTATTTGGTTATACATTTATGCATCAAGATTAACTGAAATCATTCGAACTATTTTTGAGAAAATCGAAAAAAAATGTTAAAAATCGATTTTATCGAAAAGGTTGCTGTCATATTCCCTCCTTAATAAGTCATTCTAAATTCCTAGGACTTTTTGTTTTTCAGCTACAGTGCTCACGCAAACACTCTTCTTGCGATACTCTGTTGATTGGCCCTCGAAAATTTCCGTCAAAAACTCGAATTCCAGATGTTTTACGATTGAAACTTCCACTTGTTTTATATTCCATATATTGGTAAGAGAAAGAAAAAATAATGTAAGGATCTAGTACAATGTCTCATTCATTGGCAGTCACTACTTCATTTGTTTACCTCGAGCTGTGATGAAATTTGAAAATAAATGTTTTAT
>NW_027116671.1:12977-13238 GCF_000696795.3 Halyomorpha halys | reverse complement strand
TTTAAATAAAAAGGTTACATTTAATGCAATTTTTACAGATATTCTGGTTTTTATTTGCAATTGTTAGGAATTTTTTAAAGGACAGATTGGTATATTGGTGTCCGAATTTTTCACCTCTTGTATAAACGGGAATAATAAATCTAAGAGGTCTATATAAGCCATGCAGGAATTGTAAGTCTTCGTTTGCATTATAACACCTATATTATCCTCGTGTATTTTTGCATTGAATAAAAGCCTCATAAAGTATTTATTTTAATAGTT
>NW_027116671.1:11551-12297 GCF_000696795.3 Halyomorpha halys | reverse complement strand
GTCCGATTTTTTCACTTCTTATATAAACGGAAATAATAAATCTAAGAGGTCTATATAAGGCATGCAAGAATTGTAAGTCTTCGTTTGCATTATAACACCTATATTATCCTCGTGTATTTTTGCATTGAATAAAAGCCTCATAAAGTATTTATTTTAATAGTTATTCGACTCAAGCAAAAATAATGCAGATCACAATCTTAATTCCAAAACTCTTAACTAAATTTATTATCCAAAATAAAGCTTTAAGTGAAACTTGTATTTGGATGCATTTATTATCTGTAAGTAGTTTTAAGTTAGTCCCTAAAAATCTGCTTTTACCATTCGATTTTTAAAGTATCATTTTCAGTTCAACTCTACTCCCGTACCAGTCCGTCAATATCCAGCTTTCAGCTCCATACATGAGTATCGGCAAGTATACAGACTTGACAGGGGCTTGACATTCCCACCTACCTCTCGCTTCCCTATTACAGTATTGCAAATCTAGTAATAGACTGCATTAGCCTTCTTTATCCTGTTTGATATTCCTAAGTCATGTATCAATATAATTCATATCATATATCAATATAAGTCATAAATCAAATTGAAAATGATAATAACAATGTCAAATTCAATATCTACTTAGTATTTAATTTCAGATTCATTATTGGATTGGGTATACCAACTGTCTCTGCTTTTCGTTCCGTTTATCGCAAAACAGCAGCTTTCAATATTATGCTTTGTATTTGGTCAAATATTGAGGATGTTAG
>NW_027116671.1:9540-11501 GCF_000696795.3 Halyomorpha halys | reverse complement strand
CTTATCTCATCTTAGATGTACTCAAAGGTGTAACTTGACTTACATTTTCCACGCCTACTAAAAATTAATCATTTCTTACAGCTTAGAAATCTTTTTTTTTCTTTGGCAACTGTTAACCTCATGGTGCCCCATTAAAGTCTAATGTGGAATTTCTTCTTCTTCTTTTTTTTTTTTTTAAACTACACCTTTTGTTTTGTGTTAATTGCAACTATATTTAGTTTTTTAGTCCCTCTACCATTTTTGGCAGGCACTTTCCGATTGTTTTATATTGTCTTATTATTCCAATTAAATATGATATAATCATATGATATTATACTCAAAAAATTAGGAAACAAAAATTTAATCACTCTACATTTAAATTACTCTTCATAATATTAAAAGTTGATGTATTCATTTCTCATGATTATTTTTTTTTTTACATTAAACCTTTACAAAAATATTTAGTTTATTTCAAAATAAGGATTTTCCCTTATCAAATTTATGATGAAGATTAATATTCCCCCCCCAAAAAAATTGATACATATATACATCAGATACATCCATAATAATTTTGTAAAAGTTCATTTTTGTCTTTGTTTCAATGCTCCTAGAATTTTGCGTAACATTTACAAAAATACTATATTAAATTGCGAAATAAGTAGCCGGTGGGAAAGAAAGAAGAAAAGAAACTGTTAAAAAGGAATTAATTTATAAATATGCATTGTACTGCTTTGAGATAGTTAACTTGATACTAAGAAATGACTGTTGAAATAGCTAATAAACCTTATTTTAATAATTTCCGATTATATATTTTTTATAAATCATGGCAGTCTATTGCTTATCTCTATTTTCTCTCCTTGAGCAATTACTTATTAACAGCAAAAGTTTCGCAACCTAACGGCTTGATTATGGGTGTTGGGAGATGGCATCAGAAGTTGAGTACAGAATTCGAAATATCTATTGCGAAAACTGATAATTGTATCTAATCTGTCATATGTTGCGCTCCATTCTATTGCGTATCTTCTTCAACACTGTTTACCAAGTATTAAATTTTTTGGGAGGGGGAATATTAATCTTTATCATATATTTGATAGGGGAAAATCCATATTTTGAAATAAACTAAATAATATTGTAAAGGTTTAATATTTAAAAAAATATTCATGAGAAATGAATATTTCTTCACCTTTTGATAGTATGCATGTAGAGTAGCATAGTAGCATTTAAATGTAGAGTGATAAAATTTTTGTTTCCTAATTTTTTGAGTATATCATATGATTATATTATATTTAATTGGAATAATAAGACAATATAAAACAATCGGAAATTGCGTGCCAAAAATAGTAGAGGAACTAAAAAACTAAATATAGTTGCAATTAACCCAAAACAAACGGTGTAGTTTTTTGTTTAAAGAAAGAAGAAGAAAGTCCCATTAGACTTTAAAGTAAATAATATTTAAAACACACATTTGAGATGGAAAATACATAAACTAAATCATTTGCTATAAGCATCCAACTTATCGTAACGCTTGAATTTGTTACGATTCTCCAATTTTAGATAATTGTTTCTAATCTGTCATATGTTGCGTATCTTCTTCAACTCTTGTGTTTTATGCATCGCTACAATACAAAAAAGTAACATAATTTTATTAGATCAAACTTACTTTACAACCTTATAGTATAACTAACAATGTTCCTTCCTCTCCAATCCAAGTTATACAAACCTGGAGGCGTGGAACGTAGTAGGAACTAACTGAGGACTAATTTTCAATAAAGGCATGCAAAGTTTTCTAATCCTTAGTTTTCTTCTCTGGGCCACAGATAGTCTGGTTTTTATTTGCAATTGTTAGGAATTTTTTTAATATTTGTAAGAATAGATTGGCATATTGGTGTCCGATTTTTTCACTTCTTATATAAACGGAAATAATAAATCTAAGAGGTCTATATAAGGCATGCAAGAATTGTAAGTCTTCGTTTGCATTATAA
>NW_027116671.1:8121-8653 GCF_000696795.3 Halyomorpha halys | reverse complement strand
TCAAAATTAGCGCCTTTACAAATATAACGTATTGTTTTTCCCATTGCATACAAATAGATATAGAGGCACAAATACAGGTATGATGAAAACCAGAAAAGGTACTCATCAGCTATGCAACTAGTTGAAGCCGCAACAAATCGACGAATACTTTTTGCAGGAAGCTCCAAAGAAAAACAAACTGATTCGGATATAAACATTTATTTAGTGAGGCTAACTTTCAACATAAACATATGTATGTGTTTTTACATATATATTACTATCAGAAAATTCACTGCTGTCACATCAATTACTGTTAATATCATCTACCGCAACAATACTGTGTCTAGATTAAATACTGTCGTGATGGAAGCTATCATACAGTTCACACCAGATTGCGACAGTTGCAGTGGGTAAACACTGCCGTCGTATAAACGGGCCTTTAGCTTTTGTGTGGTTAGTTTTTTCTTACAAATTTATTATACAGTAGATATCTAAAAAGAAATAAAATTTGGAAACGTGACTGTTACATCACTGGAGCCTTTTAAAAAATAGT
>NW_027116671.1:6494-8071 GCF_000696795.3 Halyomorpha halys | reverse complement strand
TTTTTTCTTACAAATTTATTATACAGTAGATATCTAAAAAGAAATAAAATTTGGAAACGTGACTGTTACATCACTGGAGCCTTTTAAAAAATAGTCTTTTGTTAATGCCTCTTATAAGGGAACCCAAAGGTTCGATGCCGAACCACCAATTGTTCTCTACGTACATATCTGCAGTGATGCCCCATCAAATCCAAATCAACTAAATCGGTCTTAACGCAATCCTATTACGTTTCAAGCTTCTCCCCGATCGCTTACCCGTCGGTTTACTGTTTATTAACGTTTTAGGAATCCGCTCGTTACTAAATCCCACAATCTTACACACCCATATTATTCACCCCTATGCTATAACCTTCATTATATCCATGGGTGCAGTTTCCTCACTTCAGCATTATGTAGCTTTCTAAATCCTCCCGTTAATCCGTCCTATTTCAGGCAGAATATTTTACGTAATACTTTATACTTACCAAAAACCTTTTGGAACTGTTCATCCCTTAGTGCAAGCGGTCTCGTTTGCATCCATAAAAGACAGTGAGAAGGATAATAGTTTTGTGAATTCTTACTTTTAAGTTTTTGGACAGAGTGCGCAAGGTAAACGATTTCAATATTGAAAAATAACAAATACATTCCGTTTTTTATCTCACTTTTAGTTCTTCATCAATTTCGTTTTTTCTAGTTATCATAGAACCTAAATACATGAACCTATGAACTTCAAATGTATTCCCTCCTATATTTATATCGCCGAAATAGCTTCCATTTTTATTGTTAAACATATATTTTGTTTTATCCGTATTTATTTTGAGACCTAGTTAGTTCCTTATCATCATATATATTACATATCAATCGAAGAAAGTACTTACATTTATTTTAATGACCAGATGTAAGAGTGCCATAATCGTTTCAGCACTTATTCGATTCAAGGTATAAACTTCAAAATAATGATCCAAAGATTTATCATCATTCTCTTTTTGACAATAATCCTATAGGAATATTCTAATGTACACTTGTAAATATAGCGAGAAATCAACTTAAAAATAACATTGTTTCTGACATTGCAGATACTTACGTTTTAATTAGAATACTCGGTTGCTTCTTGTTGAGCCATAGAGAATGGGGCAAGGCTCTGAGCCATGAAGCGATTTCCCGGCACGGCTGATGAACTGCCAAGACAGTTATTCAACAACAAGAGATCGCATTGGCTCTTGCTCAGCTGTTAGCCCACCTGTCCTCTTAGAATGAATCATCATCACTGGGGTCTGTTCTTCAAAATTAGCGCCTTTACAAATATAACGTATTGTTTTTCCCATTGCTCACAAATACATATAGAGGCACAAATACAGGAATGATGAAAACCAGAAAAGGTACTCATCAGCTATGCAACTGTTGAAGCCGCAACAAATCGACGAAGACTTTTTGCAGAAAGCTCCAAAGAAAAACAAACTGATTCGGATATAAACATTTATTTAGTTTGGCTAACTTTCAACATAAACATATGTATGTGTTTTTACATATATATTATATTATTGATCTTCGGCCACCCGAACCCTTTCCACGTTTACTTATCTTGGGATACTGCTTTC
>NW_027116671.1:0-1754 GCF_000696795.3 Halyomorpha halys | reverse complement strand
TTTATTCATTCAAGGTTATTATTATCGATTATAATTATTTATAGGGCAAACATAGCTTTATGGATTGGCACAATTGCGCAATCGTACGAATTATCGTTTGTGTCCCGATGCTTTAACTTATTTACAAATTATAATTATTTTTTGTGATTTGGAATCCTAACCTTTACTATGGGTTTTATAATTAAAAAATACATGAGGAGTAATAAAATTTACAATTTTTAAAACAACTCAAAGTAATGCACAGTGTTTCAGAATTAAATGGTATAACTGAAAATATAAATTAAGGATCCCGAAAAAAAAAAAAAAAAAAATCCTACGCTTTATTAGGAAGATCAAAACGTCCAAAGTTTTCAGAGTTATAAATTATTTAGATTAAATGAACACATTAATACATGTTCTACAACTTAATAAGTGTAATGTGTACATTAACATTCACAACATTAAAATTTAGTGCTTACCTGGAGTTTTAAGACGGGACAGGCTGGGCAGACATCTTTATTACAGGCGTAGTGGGCAAACAACCCTGAATATTTTTTCTTGTTTCTCTAGGTAAAACTATCATCTTCGTTAAGTATTTAGGAAATCGATCGGGCTTGCATTGAATTTGTTATTAATGTCGGCCCATACAGAAAATACCTATTTCAGATCAGGAGTGCGTGACAACACACGCAGTATAGTACAAGAGCCAGGAAGAAAAAAAAGGCGGTTATTTCACCCTAATCATCGATTACCTCAATAAAAACTATGCATAAAATAAAATTTATGAGTCTGCCAAGTAAAGGAGGGACATAAAAATGTAATGAAAGATCAGTAGTTAGTGAATTTATTTTGAGAAATCTATATGTCAGGAGCTGTGTGATGTATAGACGTCTATCAGCCCTCAAATTAAAACTAGTTTAATGTACTATAAATTATTTTATGACGTTTATCTTCGTAGGAGTAGTAGTTTACATAATATTTGCTAAAATAAATTGATTTACAGTTGTTCGGACAAAAAGTTTGATTTATGAAAAACTTTAGCTAAGAAACCATAAAACATAAAGATATCTTCCAGCACTCAAATTAATACTAGTTAGATTTCCTATACAATAAATAGAGAAAATCATTATGTACTAATTTGTTGGAGCAGTAGCTTTTATGATATTTGACAAATTAAAGTCACAAAATCTTAATTTCTAATTGTTCGGATAAAAGTTTTTATTTATGAAAAAATATATCTCTGGAACCATAAGACGTACATATCTGAATAAAATAAAGGAAATTAAACTTACTATAAAGTAGCATATTCGCATATGAATATAAATTTTACTCATAAAAATTTGTCCGAACAACTATAAAGCAATTTATATTAGCAAATATCATGAAAACTACTACTCTACGAAGATAAACTTCATAACCACTTTATAGTCCTTGTAATTTGAGTTGTAATACATTCTGTTCAATATTTTTATAAAATGTTACTTTTGAAAAATCTATATCCTGATAACTATCAAACGAAATAGCTCTATTAGGGCTCATATTTTGGCAAATTTACTCTACTTTAAATGATGTTCTCTTAGGTTTTCTATTGTTGTTGGTATTTTTAAAAATATGAGAGCTCTGAATGAAAAATTAATTTTTTTAATGTTCTGAAATAGCCACCATTTTATATTACCCCTATCTTTATTCGGCAGACTCATCAATTTTGGGCAGTAATTATAGATAGTTTTCATTAAAGTAATATAAATGTTAATTTTTACATTTCATTATTAAAA
>NW_027116670.1:0-2280 GCF_000696795.3 Halyomorpha halys | reverse complement strand
AGCTGCCTTCCTCGTCATTAGATTCTTACATCTGACGTCTAAGGTCGGCAAGAACCTCTTCAAGACCATGGTAAAATGTTCTTTCCGTCATTGAGTGTTTCCTTGCAAAAAAATAACATAGAACATAGAACTGATAAAAAATAAAATTTGAAAAAGAACGGTACAGTTGGGTTGGATCAGACCCAGAGTAGTGGCATATTAGTCCAAATAGTTTTTTAATCTTTCCTTAACTTAAAAATTCTATTAGCTTTCTGATCTCTGTTATCAAAATCAATTAGGAAGTTTCCTCCAAAATCGCAATCAAAAATGTCTTTTATTTTCTCTTTTTCTCAGCCAAGACTCTCTTGAAGTCCTAGCATGGGTGGGAGTCAATGTTTTTCATTTTGTGGGACCGCCACTCAATGAAAGAAGTCGCCCCAGGCCGGATTCGAACCGGCACCGCCAATAGACATCAAATTGGTAAGACTGTGTCTAAACCACTGAGCCACGGGCGGCCCAAAAATGTATTCAACATCAACATTGGAAAGAACTTCATCCTCAGTTTATGAAGGATTTTCTTCGAAATTAGAGCTGCCTTCATCGTCATTAGATTCTTACATCTGACGTCTAAGGTCGGCAAGAACCTCTTCAAGACCATGGTAAAATGTTCTTTCCGTCATTGAGCTTTTCCTTGCAAAAAAATAACATAGAACATAGAACTGATAAAAAATAAAATTTGAAAAAGAACGGTACAGTTGGGTTGGATCAGACCCCGAGTAGGTTGTCTGGTGAAAAAACTGAAAACAAAAAAAAAAAAAGTGAAATTCACAAGCTTCATAGATGTGACTGTACAGACTGTACATAAGGTTCCTTCCTGCTTCCCCCTCCCCCTGTTCAAGCGGTAATAAAGAGGAGAAACAAAATTAATGAACGAGGTTCTAGAACTAATGTGAAATTGGTGAATGACACGATCTTCCTTGTTTAAATATAACAATTTATTCCACATACAACGACGTTTCGGGATTATCTCCCATCTTCAGGTTGCTATAAAACCAAATTCAACAAAATTTAAACATATGCTTAACAACATTACTACTACATCTTATATTCATCAAAACTATTTATAAACTATTTGCCCGATAAACTATTTTATATATAATGTATGATTAACTCCTTAATTTGTCAATATATGCTAATATTGAATCATATTATTGTCAATTATTAAATAAAAAAACTTTTTATAATATCAGATATTATACATACCTGTTGTGGTAATAGAGGTAGGAGATGATTGTTATAGTCTATATGGTTATCATAATGACATATAACCTTGAGGAAGGTAATTATTCTCCTTGAAAAATGTATAATAACTGATATTATAAAAAGATTTTTATTTAATGAATTTATTTGAATCATATTATTGACAATTATTAAATAAAAAAACTTTTTATAATATCATGTATTATACATTTTTCAAGGAGAATAATTACCTCCCTCAAGGTTATCTTTCATTATGATAACCATATAGACTATAACAATCATCTCCTACCTCTATTACCACAACAGGTATGTATAATATCTGATATTATAAAAAGTTTTTTTATTTAATAATTGACAATAATATGATTCAATATTAGCATATATTGACAAATTAAGGAGTTAATCATACATTATATATAAAATAGTTTATCGGGTAAATAGTTTTGATGAATATTTGATGTAGTAGTAATGTTGTTAATCGTATGTTTAAATTTTGTTGAATTTGGTTTTCTAGCAACCTGAAGATGGGGGATAACCCCGAAACGTCGTTGTATGTGGAATAAATTTTTATATTTAAACAAGGAAGATCGAGTCATTCACCAATTTCACATTACTTTTTATTTATTTAAAAATATGGCCCTAATCAAGTTTAATTAAAGTCTCAATGCATCTTATCATCACATCACAGGAATACAAACTTGAGTGCTTCTGTCCCCAACTATAAAAAACGTCTCATCTCGGAGTCCATTTACATAAATTTAACGGATAATTCCGTCAATCATAAAGTCGATAAAGATTGCATCTTCCTCACATACCGATAGATTTTGAACCTTTTAAAACTGTTATAATGCTTCTTTTCTCTACGTTCTGCATTTCAGATGCCCACTTTGCTGTCATGTCTTTTATTCTGGTTTTATTTTATAACTTCTCACCCCATACTTAATTTAATTATATTTTATAGTTACTGTCCTTTCTTTTTATTTTATATTTATATATCTTATTTTTTAATTTATATTCATATGTTACCAACTTAAGTATACT
>NW_027116669.1:0-3539 GCF_000696795.3 Halyomorpha halys | reverse complement strand
ATATTATAAAAATATTTTAAAAAAATTATTGATGAATTATTTTTAAAATTTGTAGAGAACCCTGGACTGAGAAGTACTCCCAAATGTTAGTTTATGTCATATATTTTTTAAAAACGGAGAAAAATAAAAAAATGTGGAGTTAATGTTAATATTTT
The DNA here is from genome assembly GCF_000696795.3 of Halyomorpha halys. NCBI lineage: Eukaryota > Metazoa > Arthropoda > Insecta > Hemiptera > Pentatomidae > Halyomorpha > Halyomorpha halys. The sequence continues at coordinate 3,384 of NW_027116669.1, read as the reverse complement.
AAATAAACCTATGGAAAGTATGAATGAATTATATAAAAAATAGTTTTAACCTTTTGTAATAGATTGGCCAGATCCTGAGAATGCAAGATTATTCGGGTCAATTTAAGTCATTGAAGATTACTATAAAACAGGCTCGACGAAAGAGGGAGGAGGAGGGGAATTTAACTGACTTTGAAGGGGGCCCATCCTAGCCAACCAGGTTTTATTTTTACATAAAAATAAAAATTTTAAAATTACGTAACATAATAATTATGTAAAATCCCCATAATGTTGTTGTTTTTTTTCATTAATTTTAAAGGCTGAGGTTAGATATCAATGTTGAATTTAATATTTGATGGGAGGAACTTGTACCAGGGTCCCTGGAAAAGTTTTCCCAGAACCATTGCTTCTTCCCATGACCCTGACTATGAGGAAAAAAAAAACTCATTGCAAGGAGAATGTATTGGCAGATCTGAAAAATGCAGGGATGAATAGGTTGGGCATCTGTTAAACCTCTAAAATAAGGAGTTTCAACTGTAAAAGATATAATCCATATCTTAATTAGCAGACATAATGAACACATATTGATTAAATAGGTAAATAGATATATTAATACATTGAGACATCAAAAGCCCTATTTATAAAACAAGGATGATATAATTTTAAAAGGTTTTAAATATAGTATACTTACTCTTACAAAGACATTTCTTCCAAAAATGTTATATCTGCCTTCTCCTACTTTTCTGACTTTTAACTTATCGCATTTGGATCCTATACAGCGACATTGCCTTAGTGCTGCTTTAGTGACATACTTCACCTGTTGTATCAAAATAAATGTAATGATAGATGATTAAAAAAAAAATTGTGTAAGATAGTAAGTTTATGAATAATAAAGCAATAGTATATTGATTTAATATACTATTTAAGATGTTAACTCAAAATTAACAAATTAGGTACAATTATGGTAATTGAGGTTAAACAACACTTTGTTCTTTTATGGGAGAAACTGAGGCTCGTTGGCATAAAGGATATATTGGCCAACTGCTTATTATTTTTACCATCAAGGACTATAAAGCACCACACTTTCACCACGTGATCTCATTATCGACAGATATTCTTATTCCTACACTACCAAATAGGCCTGGTGGGCCTTATATGGTTATTTTAACATTTTGCTTATTTTTTAATTGTTAATGGGGGAGGGAGGTATAGTCTCATGCAAAAGTATGTAACTGTGTATGTGAAATGCTATGTACTATGAACAATGCCTTAACTATTTCACAATTATAAATAATAAAGATCAATTTTTAAGAAAAAAAGAAATAGATAAGAATAAAATTGTAATATGACTAAAGAATGAAAGAGAAAATAACAAATAAAACAAGTGATATTTATAGAATTAGTAAAATAAATAATCAACTTATTCTGAAAAAATAGTTTGAGGAAAGAAAGAAGAAAACAAATAAATAAAAAATTATAACAATAAAAATAAAAATAAATTTATATAGAGCTTATAGCAGGATATCTTGCATCCTGGGCTTTAGTCTTCAAGATGTGGTTGAATTGCCTATGTTGTAGGTTACTGCTCCTTTGACTGCCAGTATCTGGGAGTGGATTTAAAAATTTTTTTAATGAAATTATTTATTGATTACATTTGTAGTTCTTGATGTAGTTGGCTGTTTCTTATAAACCAGAGGGAGTCTACCACAATTATCAGTACCTTATTTTGGAACAATTACAGTTTTTCTCTTTTCTTACAGGATGCTACTCCCCAAACTTCACTGTATCGTCAATAAACATAGTTAAGGAGGTATATGTGGACTGTATGGTATCATGAAGATAAAAGTTAAAGAGAATGGGGAAAACAACAGAACCTTGTAGATTACTGGCATAGAATTGTCTGATGGTGGAATTTGCATTATTTATTCTGACAGTGAATATTCGACCATTGAGGAATGAGTGCAGAATATCATACAAGTATTTCAGAGTGTCTACTATCTCTAGTTTTTATAGGAGTCTCCAATGCCAAACCTTATCAAATGATTGTTGGGAGTCCAAGAATGAGAAAAGTGTGTCGTTATTAATTTCGAATCCATTTATTATGAATCCCAATAATCTTGCCAGTTGGTGTGAAGTGGATTAGCTATGGTGAAAAGCAAATTGAAAATATAATGTATTATATTGACCAAAAGAAGAAAGATGTCTTTTTATAACAATGGGTAATCAACTTATGGGCCTACAGCTGTTGACTTGTTTAGCGTTTTTGTCAAGCTTATGAATTACTATAAGTTTGACTTTCTTTCATGTGTCAGGAAAGGATCCAGAGTGTTGACAATTATTAAAAATTGATATAATGAAGACGATATATTTCCTGGGTAACTGTTGTATAGCAATGACTGGAATTAAATCATGATTCCGATCATTCTTTACTTTAAGCCTCCTAATCAGTTCAAGAATATCTTCAGGGGTAGTGAATTTGAGTAGAAGTTTTACTGTAGCTAGGGACAGATTTAAATACTTGTTGCTGTTGTCAGTTACTAGATGTGGACTTCTTTCGCTCTCCGTGTTGGAGAAAGTTTTCTTGAAGTAATCTACAAATGCTTCAGATTTTTCTGTGCCACTTGTAATGAGTTTGCTGTTTTCTATTAGACTGGGGATTTTATCATATTTATTTACTAGACACTGCTTAGCCTTACTTAGAGTTTGATACTTTGGGTCTAAATATTTTATATATCTTTGATATTTAGAGTATGCTATATAATATCAAGTATATAATTTTGAGTTCAATCAAATTCCAGATTGAATAAAGAAGTTTTGAGAAAGAGTGATCAAAGGAACATTGAAGATGAAATGATCCACAACCTTATTTTCCTAGCAGATAAAATTTTCAAAATAACAATTCTTAATAAACAAATACCTGAAAAGACTAATCTAATGACCAAGGAAACAACTATATATAACAATCTAATGCCAAGAGATTAAATTTTAGATAAATTTCACGGAACCAATTACCCTGGGCTTGTAACTCTGACCAAAACAGAAAGTTTATTGGCTAGTATGATGGTGAATAAAAGAAATTGCGGATCAAGCCAAAAGTAAAAAAAAAAATGGTACAAATGTTCCTTTTTTAAAAAAAAAGAGCTATGTTTCGATGTTAAATTTGTGTAATTTTTTGATCATTGATTATTATGCTCTTATAATGTTTTCCAAAACATATCCTCGTTTGCTGTAGTCATTCAGTGTTTTATGAGAGTTTTACCAACCTAAGCATAATCAGCATTTCAGATGAAGATCCGAGAAAAATCCTAATAAATATTTTATTCCAAGAGACCAAGAAGTCAACCATAGTTTGCATACAAAATTAAACTATGAAAAGTATTGCCAACTAGCCTCTATCTCTCCTGA
>NW_027116668.1:13391-15196 GCF_000696795.3 Halyomorpha halys | reverse complement strand
TCATACATAAAGACCTTAATGTTTCCTATGTAACCGATCATTATAAACTCTCTAACCACTCCAACCCCCTAGTTTCTAATCTTGCATCCTCTTCCATTCCTGACAATCCCCCGAGGCGCCTGAAAAGAAGATGGCCACGAGACCAACTAATGTAAGATGTCATTAGACTGCTACCAATGTATAGTTTCTCTACACGCCTGTAACACTCCAATTTAACTTAGATCAGATTTACTAAATGTATTATAATGTACAGTTGTAAACAGCAATAAACAATTATTAAAAAAAAAAAATAATAATAATACCTAACTGGCTGAATATAAAGCCAACTTTTCTCGTCTTCTTTAAAATATGCTGAAATTCTTTATAATTTACACAGGATCAAAATCAGACCAATCATCAGCATCATCCTTTGTAACAAATGATCAACGTACAATATTAAACTGCACAAACTATACGACATATTCACTCCCGAACTCGATGCAATAGCACTTCACTTCTGCAAAGGAAGCACTCTGAAAAGCGCTTCCGGAACGTGGTAAATCAATTTTTACTCCACCAGAAATGAACAAACCCCTCTAAAAGGAAATCAAAGATAGATGGTAATCTTTAAAAAACACAATTTCATGCAGGCTATTCTTCAAAGGTCAATTCAACAATTTCTATATTTTTTGTTAATAAGCATATCCTACATTATGTCTAATTACATAATTAGCCAATATTAACATTAAAACCAAAATTATAATTCATTTATCACAGTCACTTGTTAAAACATTATCACAACAATGCTTGTAACCTTCCTCCACTGAGTTTAATCATTAAAATTATATATTATAACAATATTTTTGTTAATTTTCCTCTTTATTTCATTAGTAAAATTCCCATCAAGGCTAATTATAATTATCCACATTTAATTTATCACATATTTTTCATAAATTAATTTTACTTAATATCTCTGCATAGTGTTGGTTCAAATTTCTTGTATCTGTTTTGAAATTCACTGATGATAGTAGGTTTCATATAATAAAAAATAAGATAATGAATATGTTTTTACCCAAAAAAAATAATTTACAAGATCTGGGAAATTAACCTTAAAAATATAAAAAATAAAACAGAAAACGAAATAGTAAATATTAAAGTAAAAAAAAAAAAATTATGGATTCAATTATATTAAAGGACTATCTGAAGATATTAATAAATCATTTAAGATTATCATGTTGATGAGTACTCTTTAAGTCATAGACCCAACAATAAAATAAAAAATTATTATAGTACAAAATAATAATAAGGACAAAATTGATACAAGGAATCATATATAATATATACATGTAACATAAATTATAAATAATATTGTTGAGTATTTTGAATTGTTGAGGATCATAGATGTGATAAAAGCTGTTTTGTGATAGATTGTCCCTGAGCATGCCCGAATTGGCCTAAACGTCGGACTTGTAAAGAAAATAATAGGTTTTGAGACTATAATAGATATAAATTATTATTTAAACAACATTAACCAGTCTCAAGAAAGTATTTAAGATAATAAATAAAATAAGTTAAAAATCTTGGCAAATTCCGGACAGCATTTTGTGAATATAAAAACAAATTATAGTTGTATTATCTGCGAAGATATCGGACCAACGTCACCGAAAAAACACAACCTTGTATAAATATCTTCAATATAACTTATCTTAATAATTAATTATTCTAACAATTGACTTCAATTGTCATTTAAAATTAAATAATCTTAATTACTAGAGTCAACAATGAAAATGTTGACTTAAATATTAAAACGAAAGCTCATTGATAAT
>NW_027116668.1:12445-12996 GCF_000696795.3 Halyomorpha halys | reverse complement strand
GATTTTCAAGTCAATTTAATTTAAATTAGAAGGTCCCGTGGCCATCTTCTTTTCAGACCCCTCGGAGGATTATTAGGGATCGTTAAGGATGAGAGGTTAAGAACTAATGGGTTAGGATGGGTAAGGAGAGGGCCAAATCTTTAACGAATGGGATGTTAAGGTCTTTGGAGGATTTTGGATTGTAACGATTGGATGCGGGAGGAATTTGATGGTTTGGTGGAGCCCCAGAGATCAATTCCATATGTCCAAATTGGTCTGATTATCGTAGTGTATAATAATATTTTGTAGTGAATGGGAAGTTTAGAGCGTTTGTCAAGTGAGGTATTGTAGCAATTGAAATCTACGAGCAGTTTCTTGTCGTTTCAGTCTTGCGTGTGGATTCCAAGTAAGTCTCTTGTCAAGATGGAGTCCTAAGTATCGAAACTGTTCAACAGGCGTTAGTGGAGTATCTAGAAATGATACTGTAGGACAGGAGGGTATAAATTTACGACGGAGAGTAAAGGTGATCTGGAGGGATTTGTCAGGATTTATTTTGATTCTCCAGTTTTTAC
>NW_027116668.1:11608-12133 GCF_000696795.3 Halyomorpha halys | reverse complement strand
AATTATTAATATTATAGGGGTCTTTTCCATACGTCTTGTCATACCTGTGCATTAATGCACAGGTGAAAGGGTCCTTTCTGAAAAAATCTATTAAAACAGGTATTGCCTTCTGGTTTTGTCGGTGGACAGGTCAATTATAAACAAAACTTGCATGAACACCTTTCTAAATGTACCACCCCCTTTAACGTTTTTTTCTTGGTGTAGCTGATGATAGACAATGAGGAAATGAGATTCCCAAAAGGCGACACCCCTTTTTGAAACATGTGGGGGCAGAAGTAAAGAGAAGAGAGAAAAGAAAGAAGACACAGAAGCAGGAAAAACACAGAAGGAAGAAGATCGAAGAGAGAGCAAGATGAACTTTGACCAGACGAAGTCCTAAGAACGGCTAGAAACCTGGAACGCCATCCTTACAATAGTACGACACCAATGGCGAACACGTCACTACATACTCGACGCACACCACACAACTCAGCACTCATTCAGATATATATAAGATAATAATGTACTAATCGATATTTTATGGCA
>NW_027116668.1:10190-11558 GCF_000696795.3 Halyomorpha halys | reverse complement strand
TCAGCGTATGTTGTTAGCACTGTGTTAGGGTGGGTTGGGATGTCAGCTGTATAAACCGTATAAAGAATGGGACCTAAGATATTACCTTGAGGAACACCGACGGACTGAGAAAACAGAGATGAATAGGCAAGGTTATGATTTACTTTAAAAGTTCTATCAGAGAGGAAGGAGCGGATTAAAAGGAAATATGTAGGGGGAAGGAATTAATATTAAAATTAATTCTGATCTCAGTTAAATTATAGCAGCTTATTGGGAAAATTTCAGTCTTAGTTAAAAAAAACCTACTAGCGATGAGCTGTCATTTGTTTTCTTGTTACAGTTAGCCATCGCAGCAGAAGAAGGTATTTAGAATTGAAATGAATCTACTTTTATAATACGTAATGCAATTATAAATTATAATAATTGTATTCAATTAATCGTTTTAACATAACAGAAGTATATAATAAAATGAGAAATTGAACTTATTAAACTTTTGTCGAACATACAAAGTGGAGTAAATAATACGTTGTTTATTACTTAATTGTAATTTTGTTTGTGTTCTCTAGCCACCACAAGAACCGGACCAATGGCAGGGCATCAGGAACTCGACCGCAGAACGACCTACGTGTCTTCAATTCGACAGTTTCACCAGAAGTCCAAAAGTAGTCGGAGTCGAAGATTGTTTGTACCTTTCAGTATTTACGCACAAAGTAAGTTGCAAACATAATATCTATTTCAATCTTATATTTAAATTTCAACTCATTCGTGATGATGAAATGTTAGATTTTCTAACTAATATTCTCATCCATATCAGATTAATTTCTATCATTAAAGTCTCTGATGGTATAATGCCGTACATATTCCATTTGAAACTATTCTCAAATACATTATATTTCTAGTTTTAAGATATCACCAGTTTGGGTTCCAAACATCTCACTTGCTATGTATCGAGGCATTAGCAATTATTAATATTATCGGAGTCTTTGCCATACGTCTTGTCATACCTGTGCATTAATGCACAGGTGATAGGGTTCTTCCTGAGAAAATCAATTAGAACAGGTATTGCCTTCTGGTTTTGTCGGTACGAAACACCTTTCTAAATGTTGATATGATTTATCACCCCCTTTAACGTATTTTTCTTGGGCGTAGCTGATGATAGACAATGAGGAAATGAGATTCCCAAAAGGCGACACCCCTTTTTGAAACAAGTGGGGGCCGAAGTAAAGAGAAGAGAGAAAAAAAGAAGAAACAGAAGCAGGAGAAACACAGAAGGAAGAAGATCGAAGAGAGAGCACGAACACGTCACTACATACTCGACGCACACCACACAACTCAGCACTCATTCAGATATATATAAGATAATAATGTACTAATCGATATTTTATGGCA
>NW_027116668.1:7884-9560 GCF_000696795.3 Halyomorpha halys | reverse complement strand
AGTTTCTAGCCTTCTTCAGGGCTGTTCGCTGGAAGATCGAGCGCCTAACTTATTTTTGGATTTAATTTAATTGCCTTCAGCGATTATCCTGACATCCCGACTAAATCCCGAAACATAATAAAATAAATACCGTACATAGCACACTCTAACATCCGGCGATGTCATCGTGTAGTTATTGTTGACTTGCCTGCATTGGAAAACGGAATGTAATTTATTATTATTTTTTTTTCATGATCCCCATTCTATTCATTTCTGACATAGAGGGGGTTATCTAGAGGTAACTGACCTTTCCAACCATAGTGGAGAGCAAAGTTTTCAGTCACAAAACAAAACAAATCGACACAACAGGATTCGAACCGACGCCGCCGCAGTTTTCAGGCTGACCTCCGCCTCAACCACCTCAGCTTCCGACGACCCGCGCGAAATGTACTATACGGTAGTCTTTCGCGATGTAGCACTGGCTTTTGATGACGTCTAGGGACTGATTTACAAATATCGTAAATTTCTACCCGTTCATATTTTTTTTTATGATATACAGGAGGAGATAAAGGTTATCTGCAGAATATCACCTTATTGTAACCAGTGTAAGGGGTCAAGTTTTAATTTCATGGGATCACTACCGAAATAAAAGTCGACCCTCCAGGCTGGATTCAAACCGGCGCCGCTGCAGTTCTGAGATTGCAAGACCTGCGCCTTAACTTCCTCAGCTACAGGAGCATCTGTACTCACTTACTAGACAAACGGTCTGAACTTCCAATCCATTACAAAAGCCTGATCTACATGAATATAATAAGACCTATTTGGACGGAGTTGAGCTTTGGGGTTTCATTAAACCTTCAAATTCCTCTCGTATCCAATCGTTACAATAAAAAATTCTTCTTAAAATCCTCAATGCTCCTTACTTTATCACAAATCAAATCATCAAACTTTAGTGTTCCATATGTAACCGACTTAGCCCGAACTAAACATCAATCTTTCCATTATAAAAAACCAATCAAACCCACTAGTTTCTAATCTTTCTTCCTCTTCTAATGCTCCTAAAAATAAGATTGCCTCGAGACCTTTTGTAAAAATGTTATATACCAACCGATAGTTTCTCCACATAGCTGCTACGTCATTATAGCTTATCAAAGTTATTCCTTTTTTTTTCTAGCTTAAATACAGTTTTAAATTTCAAGTATTAAATCCTGTCAGAGGATATATTATATTTTTATTCTTATTAAAATCATTTTTTTTCTCACCTAGAGAAATGAACAGTAAAAGTTGTCATATTGATAAGACAATATAAGTAATATTATCAATTATTAATAATCATTTAAGTTATATTTAATTTAACGCTTATATTTCACAGACGATCCGCCCTGAAATTGAAACAGTGACTACACACGAAAACCTACTTACTGAAACCCATTTGGACATATGCTTCATAAATATACGGAACAGCCAAAAAAACTCACTTAAACAATTTCAGATTACACTATCTCAATTTTAAATTTGTAACAGAACACTACACACGGGCAGTCTACAAGAGCACATAAAATATCATCCAAGACATTTCATGACAATCCAATAAACTAGTACAAGATATAGTTAACGCGAACATTCCCAACAACACGCACCGAAGACTAAAAAGGAGCTGGATGAGGGATCTTCTTAGTTAATAAATGAAATCAATT
>NW_027116668.1:5299-6809 GCF_000696795.3 Halyomorpha halys | reverse complement strand
TCTCTCTCTATTCTTCTTTCCCCCCGCTGTACCTTAGGGCAACCCAGCGGTACGTTCCAAACTTCCTAACACTTTAATATTCCGTCAAGAAAATACTCGGTGACCAAGCCTCCTGCATCACAGGAAGTCAGTCTTCCTGTTGCACAGTTATTCCACCTCTGCCATTCAGATAAGACAATGTCGTCGATTCTACTAGAAACTTCCTCGAATCTTCCGCTAGAGCTGACGAAACAACTTGACCCAACACTGGCCGGCAAACCTTTCTTAATATTGTACTTGGCCCAGTCCTATAAGCCCCAGTGACCAGTAATAGAGCTCTCCTTTGTGCCTGTTCCAACAATTTAAGATCTGAATACGTGAGATTTTGTCCCCAGGCAGGTACAGCATAGAGGCCGATTGGCAAGAAGGCTTTGTATAATATTTCTCTGTACCTATATTTCAGGCCCCAGATTGTTCCTGCTATATTATTGAGGGAGCTGTAGCGAAAAACAGTTTTACTTTTTACTTCCTTTTAGTGGTTGGTAAAGTTACACCTTTCGCCCAAAAGAACGCCTAGAAACCTCACTACCTGTGATGGTTTTAACTTTTATTCCCTATTACAACCCTGTTAAGGAAGCCTCTCATCTTCTCTTTCAATAACAGGAGTTTTGGGAGAGCTTCTTAGGAGAGAGCCGCCGTTAGGAACTGATTGATAGCATCTGTGGTTGATAATCCCCTTTGTCCCCCAAACTGATCTGAATAGAGGTCCATCACTTCCTTTAGGTGCAGTAGCATGAGGCTTTCCAGAACTTTACCCATCACATTTAAAAGGCATATTGGACGATATGAATTTGAATTAACTGCTATCCCTGGTTTTAAAATCACCACCATTTCTGCCTCCTTCCAAATTCGACGAAAGACACCTTCTTTCAAGCATTTGTTGTAGAAGGTAGTTAAAGGGCTGATTAGGGCCTTTCTGGCGATCTTCAAAATTTCAGCACCTATCATGTCTGGTCCCGGTGCTTTTCCTAGGCGAAGTTTATCGAATGCTATATCCACATCCAGTTCGTCCCATGGGGAAGCATCTTCAGTTGGAGGAGGTACATCCATTTCAATTCTGCATTGCATGTGGTCTGCAGTATCACCGATTGGGTCATCCTCTGGGAAAGATTTCAGCATTATGGCCTCTATAGCCTCTTCCGCCGTCCGGGCGGTGGAGGAGGTGAAGGTATTCCTATTCCAACTCGTACCAAGGACTTTTCGGTACGCGAGTCCCCAAGGGCTGGTGCATTCCTCTAAGTATTTATGCCATGTATCCATCTTTACTTTCCCAATTTCATCTTTTTTTTTTTTTAATAATTTAAGTGTTTCGACCACTCGGGCCATTTACACTTGATTTACAAATTCTATTGCCATTGGCATGTTCATACAGTAGAAATACAAATACAATTGAAATTACAAGATGAGAAATTTACATACATACATGACATACAATGACAGTTGAAATTACAAAGTGGGAAATTTACAATCA
>NW_027116668.1:0-839 GCF_000696795.3 Halyomorpha halys | reverse complement strand
AATAACCAGCCGGTTGCATGCAGCAAAGTCTTCTAGTAACATGCCCTTTCTGTTGGTCCTCCGGCTTTCCCATAATATGGATTGGGCATTAAAATCGCCTAGTATAATAATATTTTTCAGTAGTTCGCTCATGATATCCTGGATCTGAGTAATTCTTCCAGTGCAGTAGAAAATTTTGGATAGACGTTAATCAGGTTAAAGTTAATACCTGGAGCCTCTATGTTTGCGACGGAAATTAACTTGTTAGCGGCACTCTGTGGCGCATCACGCAACACATTTCCAGAAGAGGAAATAATTTGATCACGTTGTGCGGTACCAACAACTTTGCCTCTTCTTGTAGGAGGTTCCTGAAGGGCAGCAATGTCTATCCTGTTCACTACAGCCATGTGTCTAAATTCGTCCATTGCTAACGGTCTCCTATTCAGGTTGTGTTGTGCTATTCTTATCGTTATAATATCACTCATTGTCTTCGTATTGCGTTCTCATGATTGTCCTTTCAAGCTCTTTTTACAAGGTGGACACTCCTTGTAATCAGAAGAATGGTCTGAAACTGTGTTTGTCCTGGAGCAGTTTATGCATTTTGGTGGCCCACCAGATTTCTGTGTTGGGCAGCTCCCAAGCTATGCCCTCCCTCACCACAATACAGTTTACGACTGCTGCAGTGTAAAATTTTTCAATGTGCGAGAAGCCTTGGTACTTGTTGCAACAGGTCACCGCCACCCAGTTCCGAACATTACAGGATGCCTGTTCAGGCCACTTATATTCCATTACCCCAATTCTATAAATTCCAAACTCACTGTATTTCAACAGTGTAAGAATCTCCAAGTGAGCTGTTGCTA
>NW_027116667.1:0-1029 GCF_000696795.3 Halyomorpha halys | reverse complement strand
GTCTCTATCTTTCATATATTAATAGTATAATTATATAGTATGTGATATTATAGTATATATAAAAATAAATATGTAAATAAGAAATATAGAAATTCTCACTAATGACAATTACGTTAGATGAAATAATTAAGCAATAGGCGATCTATTAATCCAAGTTTAAACGATAATACTGAACGTTCTCTATAAAAGCTTATTCTTGAGAGACTTTTTCATAGTAATCCAAAGTTACTGGTTAATACGATTCCAAGAACATTGCTTATTTCTTTATTGTGTTTACTTGTGTGATTTACTTCAAATTAGTCTATTTTAAACTATAGATAATAATATAAATAAACATACGTGTATGTATATCTTTATCTTCATAATATTTAGCTCAAGCATAAAGTTGTATGCAGCAAAAATTTAGCCCAAAAAGAGTAAAACGTGCAATTTTATACAGAAAAATCTAAAAATCCACAAAATGTAGAATTTTTGAAAAAATAAAATATTTGTTTGTTTTAAATGTCGAATACATGATTCAGATTTCTGTCGAGTTTTGGCGGAACTCAGAGCTAGGGATGCCTTCATAATAATATTTTCTTCGTATGAGCTATTTAAGTAGCATGTTCACAGTTTTCCATAGTCCAGTACGAAGGAAACCACTTAATAACACTCCCGTTTTCGCATGCCCTCCTTGATGAATTTTGAATTTCGTTCATAAAATCATGATGATTAAATGTGTTTTTTTCAATAAACTAGAAAAAGTTAATTACTTTAAAACTTATTAAATTCTTTGTACATAAGCTATTCCTAATTATCCTCATAAATGGTTTTGTATAACTTTTTTTTTTTATTAGTTTGACAAGTGTTAGTCCACATTGGGATAATTGGTAAAAAAACCGACGATTTTTTTCTAAAATGAGGTTGAAGTTTTGTATTAAATAATGAAGACATCTTTTTATTTATTAAATAAAACCACAAATTGTATCCAATACTGTCTCAACACTTTATTTCTTATTAGTCCAACGTTTCGGCTATTCCAGCCATCTT
>NW_027116666.1:51449-56912 GCF_000696795.3 Halyomorpha halys | reverse complement strand
TTTTTTTTTATTTCACACTTTTTCTTAATTTTAAATTTGATTGCAAATATTTACATTGAAACACATGAAGTAGATTTATTTAAACCTAGTAGAGATTAGAAAAAAGTTAAAATTTGAAATGGAAACTGCCAAAATTCCTTTTATAGTTATAAAATGTTTCAAATTACACAGATTTTTTTCAAGTCTAGATCTATTTGATAGTTAATAAAAGTGGTTTAAAAAATATAACAAGTTCAAAATAAAACTTCCTTTTTATATGTTTATAACCTAAATTAATTAGCATTGGCCAAATTTGAAAACTCTAAAAAATTTCATTAAAAACTAGTATTTTTAAGATTAACAGCTTGAAGATTCTTGGAGCAGCCAAACATTGATATTTTAATAAAGAACAAATAAAAATGATATTAAACTTATATAAATGTATAATAAAAACAAGTTTAATGTTACTGCAAAATAGTTAATACATATAAATTATTCATCAGGATAATAAATATTACATTAGATTGTATAGATATAAGTGATCTAAGAATTTAATAAATATAAATATAAATTAAAGAAACATATGTGTGTGTAAAACAATTATAATCTTTAATTTAAAAATATAATTTTACCAATCCAAAGTAAAACTAATCCAACATTACACATGCACAAATGAATGTCTATATTTCAATGTTTAATTACTACATCTGTTATTTACCATGCTAAATTAAAAAATCTTGAAGCTTAAGAAACAGTGTAATCAGAGCTATAAAACAAGGATGTGCCTATGAAGCAGAGACAACTAAATAGGTAAGCAATTTCTAAAGCCATTAGACGATAAAAGGAACAAAGGGAATATGAACACTCAATAGGGTGCAATAATAAGTAAAAACGCAATGTTGAACAGTAGATGAGGCAAATATGTGAACAAATGATGAATTACAGAAGTTGACCAATGGGCCAAACAGAATAAGGACAGTAAGGAACAAGACAGTAATAACAAATAAAAAATGGTGGAAGGTAAGACATAGATGTATCATTATTTTATCTGCACTGATTTCTTAAATTAAATTTATTTAACTAAGCCACAAACAACACGCTTTCAGTTGTGTTCATTAAAAAAAAAAAAAAAATATTTTTTCATACTGAGTTTCAAAATACTGGATAAATACCCCGATATTCTGGGAACTGGAATAGCTTTGAATAATACCACCAAAGAATATTTTATATTTCTTTGACTGAAAATATACAAATATAACTATACATCTCAGGATAAATCCCTGAGACATATCTGGTAGGTTCAGTTTATCACTTTCATAAAAATTTATTCACTATCCAGCCTTGCTTAACTGTTTCAATCATTGTTATTAAGTAACATCTGGGTTATATAGTTTATACCTTTATATTTCTATCTTTTATAACCCAGGTTTAAGTTCCAGCAGTAATTTATTTTATGTTTTATCATCCATGGATCAAATTTATGGCCAGAAGAACCTACTTCAGCATGTCCAGCCCCTGCCCCTGTAAAAGGGAAAGAGTCAACACTTCAAGGAGTTGAAAGGGAGAGCTAACGGCTGAGTTTGATACTGGCCAAATTTACTCAAGGTTCAACTAATGGCCAAGATTCAGCACACTCTTATCCAATTATAAGGGCTATCCAATTATTAATTTAGTTAATAATTGAATGCTTATAAACAAATCCTTTATCAAAACTCATATCAACAATCCTCCATGACCTGCAGTGGTACAGGTTTATATCACCATGCTCATCATTGGTCTTATTGTTTCTTTAACATATTTTAAATCCCTAAATACCTTAACTTTTTAGTATATTTAAAAGTACACTAGTCTCCTGTACAAAACAAAACAACTTTGTTGACTAGAATTGAAATAAGATAAATAATCTCATACAATGTGTACTTTTTCAAATAATTTCAGATTTTTTGTTTAAAAATCCTGAAGTATGCACTTACTGGTTGTTTATATATGAATAATGAAGCCTACAGTTTATAAACAGTATACTGATACAGTCACACTTCACAAAAATATAAGAAAAAAAAAACAATTTTATGCAACTTATAATTTGAATTAAAAGTTATACTTTAAACAAAACCATCTTATATTTGTTGTTTAGATTCATTTATAAAATATTCTATATTTATTAAAATAATTATATTGTTATTGCTATCATTATTGAACAATTTTTTTTTTTACCTAAAATCATTTTTAGAATGAAAATATGGGGATAATCATATATTTTTAAATTCCACAAAATGAGCTTTGGATGAGTTTATTTTCATATAATTCATTTCCAGCATTTTGGTTATTTCTACAGCTTTATATCTATATCTCGGAAGTATAGTATACTATGTCCAATTTTTACCATTTTAGCATTATTACTAGTGTTTCACTGAGTAATAGATGTTAAAGGGTACCGGGTAATTATATAGCTTAAACTTTACAAGATACTGGGTAATAAGATTGTTCAAACATTGAGTTCCTGATACCCAGTAATATTTTCCTGCAAAATGAAAATCAAATAACTATGTACTTCATTATTCCATAAATATTTAATGATAAAACATGAATCATATTAGCAGTGCTGTAAATAAGGGGAGGAGCAAAGGGCCTAAGGCAGCAGAATTTAGGGAGCAGCAAATTATTTCTACAAGTATTTTTTTTTGTTTTTGTTTGGTTGATTATCTGTTTTCGTCCTAATTCAGTCAATAAAATGACTTCAAATTAAGAGATGATGATGTTTATTTCAAAATTGATTTCCTAAAATACTGTTAACATTTATTAGAGGAGGGAGAGAAGGGATTAAAGAAGGAATGGTAAAATTAAGCTTACCCCCGGGTAAAATTCTTAGTTCCGGTCCTGCAAGTTAGTATTAATAAATTAGAAAAATATTCAAGAGTATCAAAAATTTTTGAGTACAACAAAAAGTATTTAGAACATAATCATTTTTTAAAAAAATAATATTCGGTATTATGACATAAATTACTAGTTAACTATGGAAATTTACCAACATATTCCCACCCTGACATATTAGTTGCCACGGAGAAGCTTCAAGAAGTCACTGGAATCGAATTAGTCAATGGGCAAAAGAAAACAAGCTTAAGTTAAATGCAGAGAAGACTAAGGCAATTACAACCTTATTCCTAAACAACAATCCAATACAATTCTATCTATATGTTAAAAACCTTGGTGTTACTATAGACCAAACTCTCTCTTGGAAAAACCACATCTGCAATATTTCCCGTCGTACCTTCTCCACCCTGAAGCGTTTAAATTATCTTTGTCACCTACTTCCTTTTGAAACCCGTAGGATCCTGATTACTTACTTAATATTTCCCCACTTTGAGATTATTGCTCGTTTATGGGGGTGTCTCAGGGGATTCGAGGTTCCCAGGGACGCCTCTGCCACCTGATTTAATGAAGAGTTGAAGTGGCTTTACCCCTCCTACCGTAAATATTTTCTTGCTTCCTTCCTCTACCAAGTTATTCAATCCCGCCATTCATCGTACATCTCTGATATCCTTCAATTTAAATCTTCAATGCATTCCCGCAATATCAGCTCACGGCCTTCAGACTTACATATAACTGTCCATCGAACCATAGCCTTTGGTTGATCTTTCCTCATCTGTTTCTCTTCCCTATGGAATTCTATTCCCAACTTTATTCGTAGTTCTAATACCCTTCCAATCTTCAAATCCTGTATCTTCGACCACCTTCTGTCCACCCAATAACAAGAAGAAGAATAATTGAAAGTTTCAATAAGGTTTGTATATTTTCTGTATTTAATGTTTCAGATTTTCATTTATACTTGTAAATGTGTATATTAGCAGAAATTGTACCTTTTCATTTATTATTTTTAGTTCAATTGTATTTGATTTTTTATCATTTTTTTTCTTTTTAGTTATTATCAGAAGTGTTAGTTATTTTATGTTTTATGATATGACATGTGGTTTTATTTTATTTGTTCTATTCTTATTTTATATATTCTGTTAATTATCTTTGTTCATTTTTATCTTTTCAAATTCATTGTTTTATTACAATTTATGGCGTTTTATAATTTCATTTTTATTTTGTACTTTACTCTGAGGCTCTAAAGCCTAATTTTGATGCCCCTAATCAATTACTAATTATTACATAAGTTTAGCCTAACCCAAGAAAACATTACAAAATTGAGTACCAGGTAATGACTGATCATCCAGAGCAGCACTAATTATTTTTTTGTTTCTTATGGAGGTATAGATAACTGTGTCCTAGAATAATTGCAAGTGTAGTTTCATTACTTTTTTACTAATATTTCTTTAAACAGTTATTACAAGATTTATATGTGTTTATAACAGAGATCCCCTATATTGTACAGGTGTATACCGTATTTACTTTTAATCTATATTACCATACTCATCACAGGTTTTCCTATTGGTGATATAGTTTGTTTTATCTAGTAATTATTTCAAGACATAATTCTTCAATTACATCCATTAATGTAACAGTATGTAATTTCACAGTATCTACATCTTTCACTAAAACACAAAAGAATTGTTGTAGCCCAATATAAAGGGTATTAATCCACTACAGTTAAACATTTTCTGGTATAGATTATCTTTCTGATTATATGATAAATGTGATAGATTATCCTAAAACTTTCCAGTGATGTTTACCAACAAGTATTGTAAATTTCTCCCACATGCATTTTAAGTGAATCGATAAATTTATTATAAATTAAATTCTACCAAAATATCAAATTTCTTATGATTAAAAAAACCATAAGCCACCTTGTTGTATGAACAATTTTTAAACAGCATGAATGTATTTTACTTATTCATTTAATATCACCCAGAAATATGGAATTTTCAAAAATCCTGGAAAATGTTTTTCTTATGAAAATCTAAATTTCTCTACAATCGCTGAAGATTTCTCAACTTTTGTTACCGTTTTTGGAATCTATGATGAATATTGAGGTTGGGAGGTTTGAATAAACATTGGATACCTACAACAATAGAAGTACCTATTATTATTACACCAAGTTTTTTTTTTTTTTATGTTTGGTACAGAAGCACTACAGCCAATAAGGCCTAATACGTGCATATGATTATATGGGCACAACAGGCCTTATACCAAGTGTTACTTTTTTAATAGTTATGTCATCTAGTACCAAGATTTTTTTTCCCAAAAATTAATTTTGAAGTGGGTTATTTGTCGAAACACTATTTTATTGGTTTGAAATGGTTTTAATTGCTTGTCGAACAATGTTACTGTTTATTTATTTTTTAATTTCTTTTTTTATGTAGTGAAGGTGGTGCAGTATAGTGTTTAATTCAGCTGGAAATTTTAAACCAGAAAATTTTAAGCATAATGATTTACAACTCGATCTGGGCTTCCTCATAAAATCGGTTGACAATCATGTGTCATATCAGCAAACAGATCCCTGCATAAATTCCCTTGAATAGATTTTTTTTTCTTAATATATAA
>NW_027116666.1:44677-48124 GCF_000696795.3 Halyomorpha halys | reverse complement strand
AATAAGTGTTTGTTTATTATCTGTGACTGCTTAAACATGACAGTTGATTTTCGTGATTATTTCTGGGTAAGTGATGTTATAAATGTCAAGTTTCTTGTAGTACTTATTTTTTAATCCTATCGTATTTCGGCAATTTATTTTTCGCAACGTACATTTCTTCGTTTTATATCGATGTAAATGTTGTGAAAAAGAAACAGTCAGTACAGCAAAGTTAACTTACTGATAAAAGTTGGTATTTTTATGTTCAGACCTAGCTTTGGTTTTATCTCACTTCGAAAAAAAAAAAAACCAACTCTGTTTTAAGGAAAGGTTTTATCTAGATTTATTGTTGTCATTTTATACTTGTCTACTTTCATGTTATGTTTTTTATTTAGAAGTAATAGCTTCAGTCTATGTTGTCATTGAGAATTTGACTGATAGTAAAACATGGTAAGGACAGTTTTATTCAATTGGTTGAATGATTTATCATTTATGACAATATTACATAATTATCCTATATTCCTGTATGGGTTATGTATATTTCCTGTTTCTGTTATAGTGTTTTCGATGTTATCTATGTATATTTCTGATATAATCATTATCATTGAATGATAATAATGTTGAGGGCTCAAAAGAACAAATTTTATTTTATTTTACTATTTCCATAGCTGATATATTTTTAAACCAACCTGCTTTAGTGTTTTTTCTACAGTGTTATCTTAAATAGTTCTCGACTGAGTTTTTCTTTCAAATTGTGCCTAATCGAGAGTGTTAAAGATAAAACATTACTGTACATTAAATTATAATCAATGACTATGAAGGTGGTTCTTGATACTTAGTAATCTGCTATGCCACAATGCTATAATACTGTTTATCAATTTAATTTTGATGTTATATGTTTATTTCATGAATATTAAATAAAAAGTTAACAGTAATGAAAAATCCATATTCATCTATCATTACAATGTCTGTTAACATTAAATGTTATTAGTGTTATTTAGATTGTTATCAATCATATAGTGACGGTTTATTTTCTGGTTCCTGAAAATATTGTTTAGTTGTTTTATTATTATTCACTTGTTTTATCATTATTATCAATGCTGTTTATTATTATTATTATCAATGTTGACTGCTTAAAAGATATCAAACACTGTTATTCGTCTTTTCATGGTTCCCTATGATCTTAATCTGCTTTAAGTTATTTCACTTCACTCTCAATTATTCACTCTTAAACTTCTTCAGAATATTACTATTCTCAGTTTTATTTCAACCCAAGACATTCATTCAATAACCGTTTTTATTATTCTAATTCGCTGTTGAATTACAATGTTATCCTCACAGAATTTATGCTTGAAGTATTAGTTACTAGAAATTTTTATGTGACTGGTACCATTAAACATAAGGTAACAGTGGTCAGTTGCCTTTTACTGCTTTAATGCTGTTACTCCTTATTCTTTGTGTTTTCCACTCATGTTCAGTAGTTGTGTACATTTGTTTCAAGTCCTATCCTGCCTTTAACATTACCCAATTTTCGCCCTTTTAAATTCAATCAAGTTGAAGTTACTTTGAGGCATTAGGTTCTCTTATATTTCATTGGTTTCTTTCTTAACCAACTTTATCGTTCATAAGAACAAGAAAGAGTTATGACAGAATTATAATCAGTCATTAGCCTTTATTTATTTCAATATATCCCTATTATAAAACATCGATTTCTAAAAATGTTAAATAATTTCATGAAATTTTGAAGTTGTAAATTGTAAATTTTACCTTACAGCAGGATTGTGCGGTTAGAGACCCGAGTTTTTTGAGATCCTGTTAGAGAAATATTAATTCAGTTATGAAAATCCATTTTAAACCAAGATTCTCTTCCTGCGTGGTACTGAAGTTTTTTTACTAATAAAACTTTTTGAATATACATGCACTATGTAGATGCAGCTAAAGAGCCAAAACAATGTCCACCTCTCCCTTAAAGTTCCTTAGGGTTCTACTTTCTGCTTTAATGATGACAAATACATTCCACCTATAGAGGAACAATAACATAAGTATAAATTTTTCTTAAAATGAGTTAATGAATCCAAAAATCTGAAAATGCCGTTTAATGTTTATCTAATGTAAAAATATAAGTATCAACTCAAAATATGGATGATAATATTCTAATTTGTTTCCTATTTTTTTTTTAAACTTTTCTTTTTAAAGTTTTCAACATTAATTTACATTTTCAGCAATTTATGACTTAGCAGTTATGTAAATATTTCTTGCAAGGGGTGATATCTATTTATGTAGATTATGAATAATGGTAGTTCTAAACTGCTCCATTTCTGTAAACAATTTCTGGAGGAACCTGTTTATTCTTACTTATTTATTTTCAGTTTTGTTAGGATTCTGTTTAACTTCAATAGCTCCATATCTGATGACAATATTTTCAACATGACATGTGTGTCTTTACCTGCTGTAGGCTGTCCTGTACCCAAATTTCTTTATTTACATTTGTTGCCATTCCTGCTGTTTCAGAACCAGTGTTTAGCCCACCTTTCATTCATAATCTCTTCCTCTTCAACTTCTTAATATTTTAGGTGATTTCTGTTGTAGTACATATCGTCTAACTGATGTTCCAACATATATTTTATAAATTGAACTTAAAAAAAATCTTTAATTAACATGAAATGATAATTGTATTTATAATTCATTATGTACTATTTTAATTTACATTATTAATAATATTAATGTCTTGGTGTAACTAAAGTACGTCATTTAGAAGTTTGTTTGAATTTTTTTAACCTAAAATGGTTATTATAATTTTCCTTAATAAATACTCTCATTATCTTTTTTAAATATATTTTCAGGGAGAAAAAAATAATGGTTTTGACGTACTGTATCATAATATGAAGTATGGATTAGTTGCAAGCAAGGAACTGGTTGACTTCCTGCGTGAAAGGTAGAAAGTTTCATTATTGATATAATAATTAAATTTTATTTGTTAATTAATATTATTCCTGTTATTAGTTTAATATTGGTTAGTGTAATTTTTAAGTATTGTAGTAGCTTTTTCAAATAATGAATGTTATTAATAATCACTTTAACTACATAATAGGAACAGGGGACTAATAAATAAATATATGTAAAACATTGCTTGTAAAATTATACTTGAAAAAAAAAAAAATGGTTCAATAAAAATATTTACTAATACTATGATGCCTAGAAAGTTATTTTTGTATATAACTTAAATTATTGGAAATAATGAGGATTGTCTGCATTAGTCAGGAATGTATGATAAATTATGGGGAACATGGCACACCATTTAAGTAATTCAATGCATATGTATTCATATTAATATATTAAAACACATTCATTTAAGGAAATGAGATAAGGTAATGTGTATTGTTCCCCATCTCATAGCATATAGTCTTGGAGCGATCTTGAGCTAGAATCTTGAGAGAGAGAAGAGCATGTTTACAATCTGTACTCTAT
>NW_027116666.1:26036-44627 GCF_000696795.3 Halyomorpha halys | reverse complement strand
TGTAGTACATATCGTCTAACTGATGTTCCAACATATATTTTATAAATTGAACTTAAAAAAAATCTTTAATTAACATGAAATGATAATTGTATTTATAATTCATTATGTACTATTTTAATTTACATTATTAATAATATTAATGTCTTGGTGTAACTAAAGTACGTCATTTAGAAGTTTGTTTGAATTTTTTTAACCTAAAATGGTTATTATAATTTTCCTTAATAAATACTCTCATTATCTTTTTTAAATATATTTTCAGGGAGAAAAAAATAATGGTTTTGACGTACTGTATCATAATATGAAGTATGGATTAGTTGCAAGCAAGGAACTGGTTGACTTTCTGCGTGAAAGGTAGAAAGTTTCATTATTGATATAATAATTAAATTTTATTTGTTAATTAATATTATTCCTGTTATTAGTTTAATATTGGTTAGTGTAATTTTTAAGTATTGTAGTAGCTTTTTCAAATAATAAATAAATATATGTAAAACATTGCTTGTAAAATTATACTTGAAAAAAAAAATGGTTCAATAAAAATATTTACTCATACTATGATGCCTAGAAAGTTATTTTTGTATATTAAAAAAAAACTAGGGTGCCAAATTATTACCATGCAGATATTATGCTTAAAATACTAAACTTACAATTATTGGAAATAATGAGGATTGCCTGCATTAGTCAGGAATGTATGATAAATTATGGGGAACATGGCACACCATTTAAGTAATTCAATGGATATGTATTCATATTAATATATTAAAACACATTCATTTAAGGAAATGAGATAAGGTAATGTGTATTGTTCCCCATCTCATAGCGTATAGTCTTGGAGCGATCTTGAGCTAGAATCTTGAGAGAGAGAAGAGCATGTTTACAATCTGTACTCTATCAGTTAGTTACACTGCTCCTTCAGAAGTCAGAGATATCTCACACAGCAACTATATCAGAAAAGGTTTGAGCTAAGAGGCGTGACTAAGGGCAGTTAGCTTCCCAGAGGATGACCTTTTGGTAGGAGTTTGCTGGTACTGTCCACCTTTGCAGTTGGGAGTGATAGCTAACCGTTATGTCTAACTGATACTGCTTGTGTACTTCTTTGAAACTGCCCACTGTGGCAGTCAATTCCTCTCCCTTCTTACCTATACTAGCTTAAAATATTTTATAACATTAGTGTTAGTCTAAAATTTAATGGTTTTCTTTTATACAAATGGCTAGAAAAACATAGTGTGAAAAAAAAATCTTGAAAATGTTGGGAATTAGTAGAAAGTCTTGAATTTCATTTTGTTAATTTAAAATGTGGTAGGAATATTATTTACCTCAAGACATAACTTTCTCGAAGCTTGTCTTTTAGTTTTTTTAGACAATATAATGACACTATTCAAGTGCTTTCATCTAAGTAGCACCAGAAATAAAACAAAAGGATTAAATGGTTGACCACTATACAGAACCAAATTGGTCTCAAGGAGTCACCATGGAAAATGTCTCAATTGGTTGGTATTTTTTCATGAAATAGCAATAATCTATTAGTAAATGATGTTAACAGTATGTTTCATTCAGGCTTATTACTGGTCTAAATCCTTTGTTTTAAGTTCCTATGTTTCCCCTTTTGGTATCACGTAGGTATGACCAGTACAGAGATCTTCAGGTATTTTAATTCTATTTTCTCAGAGTCATTAAAAGTAAACTGTCAGTAGCAGGTGGAGACTATTATGTTTTACTATCTATTCTGCCTTTAATTCCAGCTTTAGCTGATCAAATAGCTTATTATGCATGTCTGGTTGCTGCTCAAAAACATAGATTTCTTTCTCATTAAAATATAATGTAATAAAAATCATGTTTGCTCAGGTAGCATTGTTTAGGTAATATTGTTTACTTTCTTATTAAAATCATTTATGTTTGGGTGACCATATTGTTTATCATATATTCATGATCATTAAGTACATTTAATTTTTATTTTATGTAATGTTTAACATAATTTTATTGTCATTATTCTAGGATTTTTTTATATTTAGAACAACTGGGTTTTTTACTCTTGTCTTGAAAAGATAACTAACAAGGCGACGCTATGAACATGTGTTCAAGATTTCTTACAGTTACATTGTAGGATCAAAAAAAAAAATTACATAATGCTAGAAACATTTTATAATACTGTATGCAGCCTTTGGTCTGCATGTATTTTATGTTGTTGTTTTTTTCACGGAATGGCCTTGGAGACCGTGCGAATATCATTACTTTTGGCTTCTCTCTTGTTTTTCTTTTTCTACCATTTTCCCCTCATTATCTCTGCAAGCCTTTGTTTTCTTTCTTCTGTCCACGCTACCACCTTTTTTGAATTTCTCTTTCCCACAAGAACCTTGATTTCCTTCAGTCTTTTCCTATATCTTTCTCTGTCTAGACAGTCCTACTCTGTTATTCCTCGTCTTTCCGTTTCTGCCTTCATCTGCTTGATGTATCCTCCTAAGCTTTTGTATCCTCGGATTTTTGGAATATTTCCTTGTTTAGTCTTTCCAGGGGCATTCTTGCCACATATCTGTAGAATTTCAGTGTCTTGATCCTTATTTCTGTTTCAAGGTCCTTTGTGACTGTAGGTTCCTTTGTTAGTTTTTCTAGACTGGGAAGGCATGTGGTTTTCGTCCTGTATAGTGTTACCGGTGTAGCGACTATGTTGTAGTGTTGTATTTTCACTTTTGTGGACTGGTTTGTCTTGTTTATTATATACCTATTTTTTTTTTTTTTTTTGTGTTGAAAAAGTACCAAAGGTTTTTTATTGTATTAAATGTAAAACAAAATTACAAAAACCAAATGTCACTTCGAGTAAAGTAGGCCAAAAACATTAATTTTTTAAAATTCAAATTAAATCAGATTAGTTTTTAGCATCTTTTAAAACCCTGGAATATCAATTTTCATAGAAATTAATAATTAGAAATTTTTTTCTGCCCATGTTTCTCATTCACAAAATAAATTTTTTGAGGTGTTCAGATATTTGTGTGATCTTAAGAAGTTACAGTGCCAGAGGGTTTGTCCTGAGCACTGACAAGATAGCAATGGTGATAGTGTATGAGGACTGAGCACTGATGGAGGTAGATGGGAAACGTCAGTGACAGTGGATTAGTGCTGAGCACTGATGGTGGTAGAAGAGGGAGTGACGGTGATTGTGGATGAACACTGTGCATTGTTATATTGACAGAGGTAGAAGAGAGACCGACAATGACAGCAGATTAATGCTGAGCACCACTGACTGACAGAGGTAGAGGAGATACTAGTGGTGATAGTGGATGATCGCTGTGTATTGATGGAGGTTGTAGAGGGATAGGATAATAATTCAGATAGAAGGATGGGCCTGCGGGTCCGAAGTATATTAAAATAGCCTTAGTTGAAGACTTGAAGCTCCGGACCATGGTTGGGGTAGAAGAACAATCCTAGTTGAAGGGATGAAGCTCCTGACTAGGACCATAGGTAGGAAGGAAGGAGAGGGAGGTGAAGATCTAGAGTATAGATAGGCATAAAAAAATCTACTCAAATACAAAAAAAGTAGCAGTTTTCACACTGAACTACCATGAGAGGCTTATGCTACAAGTGACATGTCTAGATTTCTTATGAGAATGGTGCTATCTGATGGATTTTTGGCGAACTCCTAGCCTCTCCATTTTAATCAATAATTTAATTAGCCTTCAAAATTTTTAATTTTTGATTTATATTAAAATTTGCATTCAAAGGTTTCAAAAGATGCTAAAAACATGTCTGACCTAATTTTTCCTTTAAAAAAATATTATGGTTTCCACAATTTTTTATACATTTAATACATTAAAAAATGTTTTGTCCTTATTCTACAAGGGAAAAAAAGTTTGTATGCAATAACCATTAAATTTATGCAGAGTAAAGGCAGCATATGTTAATATTAAAAAAATTGTATTTATATTTTCTCGGATTCTAGGACACATTGGAATTTGGTTAGACTTAACACCACAAATGTGAAGAAACTGATTCTTTGCATTATCTTGTCTGTCATGGACATTGAGATGAAGATTATTTAGCTTTTTATTTGAATGCATCTAGTTTAATAATTACCATACACTAGAATTTTAATGCTTCATATCCTATGGTAAAACTTCTTTCTATTCTGTTCTCAATTTATACCATTGATTTTAGATCCAATATTGAAGAAAATAACTGGAAACTTGTAAGTAAGCTTGCCAAACAGGCTAGTGGAAGCTCTAGTCAAGGAACCTTTGCTCCCCTTTGGGCACTCCTTCGTAATACAGCTGAGCGAATTGCCTCTTTACATTTGCAAATGGTTCATAAAGTTGGTGATCTAGTTAAAGATGTTTCCAAATATGCTGATGAACTTCATAAGAAACATAAAACTGTAAGAAATAAAAAAATTCTAACCTACATTTTTATTTAATAATTATTGTAATCAGTTATGATGTAATCAGATTGTTACAATTAAATTTAAATTTAAACTAAATAAATAATATTTTATTAAATATTATTAAAAATGTTAAGTATTTGTTAGCTTTAATTATTTTTTTGTTGATTGGTTTTGTATATTAGTTATGTGTACCATCAAAGTGGATTGCTTTGATCCTTAAGGGAAATATTACTCCAATTAAAAATGTTTCATAACATTACGTATGACCAACCAGTGGTAGTCAAAGGGCTTGGTTGGATGGGATATTGGTTTATCAAAGTTGTTAAAATTCTATCTGTCATTCATAATGAACTATCAGTTTTAATAATTGATCTCTTTCTTAGTCCTAATTTTTGACCATTTGACTGATCCTAATTTAAATTTTGCATCTTTAAACATTTTTTTGTTCTTTTATGTTGTATGTTTTAGTAGTTCTTCTTTTTGACAGAAGAGGTTGAAATTGAATTAGTTATTGATTACCTGGTGTTTTTAATAAATTTTAGAATGTGGTGCAAATTTTCCCAATTTACCCATAAAACTCATAAATTTAGCTTCACGTTTTGATTAACATGCCTAGATATCAAAGATAGTGTGAACTAGGGAATTTTTCTTTTGTTTATACTCTATGGGAACTGAGGTATAAATTTCAAACCTTCCTGTAATTTCCTTTAATTCCTTTTAGTGGATCAAAAATGCAGAATATTAAAATAAGTAAAAAAAAAACTGAATAAAGTAACCTTATTTTGCAGTGTGGTTATTTAGTGCAGAAGCCCAGTTTATCCAGTCTTTAGAATCTACATCTGCAAATTTTTTTTTTTTTTTTCAAAATTTGCCTAGGTATAGTGCTTCATTTAAATCCAAACTTAATAAAGAAACACATTTCTGGAGATCTTAAAACTGTTAGCAAGCAGCTAATTGGAGGGCCTCACAGATGATGAACACTGGGAGGCCTTAGAAATAGGGCTAAAAGAAATAGCCAAGGAAGTAATACGTATTCAGGAGAAATGAGAAGCTAAGAAGTGGTTCACAGAACAATGCGAAAAGACAGTGGAGGAGAGAAGGAAAATGAAAGTCCTTAGACTAGCTAGTACTAATCAAACAATTCTGGATAAATACACAGACACCAGAACAAAGACATATAATAATCAGAAAAGCAAAAAGAGAATTCCTTAAAGAAAGATTGTAAGCTATTGAAGATAACTAGTAAGTTGGAAATATATGCCAGTTCTATGCAGACGTTAAGAAAGAAAGGTTAGGGTATAGAGTAGAAAGCACGCAAATGTGAGGAAAAGATTGCAAACTGATGGCATCGAGAGACAAAAAAATAAAAATCTGGAATGAACATTTCAAGGAACTTCTGAATCAAAGAGAGCCTACGAATGACGAGGACATGGATCATGTTGAGGACCTCAACCCACTAGTGGTGGAAAAACTGGATATTCTCGATGTTGAATTAGCTAGTGACAGACTTCACTTTCACTTTCTTCAAATGAAAGAAGGTCCCAGGAACAGATAGCCTAATGAATGAACCATCGGAGCTGTTCAAAGATGTTGAAGAACTGCCAAGAGCCAGGCTATTGCAACTAATCCAAAAGATATGGGAGGAGGAAAGGATACCTGAGGCCTGTTCTGTCCTATCCTAAGGAAAGGCTCCAGATTTGAGTTCGGCAGTTAAAGAGGCATAGCACTCCTTTCAGTGGCCCATGAGATAATGACCAACATCCTGTTAATCGGATATCTCGGTACCACGAGAATATAATAGGTGACCACCAAGTAGGATTCAGAAGAGGAAAGAGCACGCTAGACCAGATCTTCGTCCTGAAACAGATACTTGAAAAACGATGGAAAATAGATCAGGATGTGAATGCCATATTTGTCTATTTCAAAGCAGCTTATGACTTCATAGACAGAAACTATCTTTGGAAGATCATAACTGAGATGAGGATTTCCGGAAGTTGAGAAGAATGACAAAACCGTGTATGAATGATCATAAATGCAGAGTCCTCATACAAGGAGAAGTATCTGAAGCTTTTGAAGTCAGAAAAGGTGTGAGACAGGGAGATTAAATTATGCATAAAATGAGTACCATAATGTAATAATACAATCAAGTGGTATGGACTTAAATCACCTATTCCGGTAGTTTATGGGCTTCAATGTACCAGCTACCAACCATATCACCATATCACTTGGCCGAATTATTACATTATGCTACTCATTTCAAGCATAATTTAATGTTCTTTAATTTGTTTTATTTTATTATAACTTTTAGTACCATATTATAATAGTTCGGCCAAGTGATGTGGTCATAAACCATGATTGTTTCCTAAGTCAACGTACAATTAGAATAGATGGTTTATGACCATACTACTTGACTGAATTAATAAATTATGGAACTCATTTGATGCATGATTTAATGTTCTTTCATTTGCTTTATTTTAACTTTTATACTAGGCTCCTCCATTTAGGATTTATAGGCAAAAACTAATAGAAAGTCCAAAGATTTCTAAGAAGTCCAAAGAATTAATTTAAAAAAAATTATAACTACCTTATGATCAACCATTTTAGAATAAAAATTGACTTATTAATTATTCTGACAATTTTTAAGGTTTTTAGAACTGCTAGAAATGTGTTTCTTTGTAAAGTGTGATAGAAACTAATTTTTAAAATTATTTTCTAGTGTATTCTTTGCTGGGAATTTTATGCATTTGACTCCTCCATTGATTGTTATATACTCTTCAGTACTTATTTATTAATTTATATGTTTTTTTTTTTTTACAATTAATTATACTTATGCTTGAATAGATATCAGGGTTATTGTTAGTGCTTAGCAAAGTGATATGATTTAAATCCACAAAAATTCATTAAAATTTCTTTTCAGGTTAAAGAGGAGGAAGGAGGTACTTTAGAAGTTGTCCAGGCTATTCAGTCTACCTCGTTAACACTTCAAAAAGCCAGAGATTCGTTTACTCAAAAAGGTTTAGAACTTGATAAACTGAAAAAGGAAAGCGCTTCTCCGAGAGAACTTGAAAAAGCAGAACAAAAGTTGAAAAAAGCTCAAGAAGAATATAAAGTATTAGTAGAAAAGTATGGAGCTGTAAAAGAAGACTTTGAAAAGAAAATGTCGTTAGCCTGCAAAGTAGTTATAATATATATAATTTTATTGAAATTTACAATTTTCATTGGCTTACAAGTGAAACACATGAAGTCAAGATTTTCTAGTTTTGGTTTTTCCAGCCTAAAGTGTTAAAAAGGTTAAACTTTAAAGAATTTATTAATATCATAAAAATCTGTTTTTAAAAAGTTGAATTACTATTTCCATAATATTAAAAGAATTTTTTTTTATCATTAAATAAATTAAGACTTCAATTTTTAACTTGTATTTCACTTGTAAACCAATGAAGTATATATTTTAAAATCAATGTGATCATTAATTTTAATGTAATATTCCTCATCTAGCCTTTCTAGATTATCCATGATTCATTTAGGACTACATCTAGGAAGGCATTTATGACAAATTATATCATGTTACATAATCAGTTTCCATTTAAATTGTTGGGAAGACCAAGGTTAATTAGAATAGATTTTGGTTTTCTATTTTTGATCTGTTTACAGATTACCTCTTTGGCTATCAATTTGACTAGATACAATTATTTAAAAAAGGTGTTCTGTACTTCAAAAAAAGATATCTCTAAAACATTTTTATTTGGCTCATCAGAAATATATTTATAAATTATCTTATATTTGAAGATAAGTATTAGTAATTTAAAAGTGCCCTTAAGCAAAAAGTGCCTTGAGCACCCTTTAAAAAAAAAAATGATCAATTTATTGCTAAAGGATTTAATATTAGCCATTGAAAACGTCTGTACATAATTTCATCAAAATTGGACTTGTCAATCAAAAGTTCTAATTCAATTAATTGATGAACTTTGCTGATTTTCATGTATTTACGTACCCATATTTCTTACTTGCTGGTCAATAATTCTTCAGGGATGAATCAACCCTCATTGATGAGTAAGTAGGGTTCATGGCTGATTTTGATGGAATTAGGTATAAATTATATTTATCATGGTCACTTTACTCTTTAAGAATTTAATCTGACAATAACAAAGATTTGAACCACATTTTACTAAAATTCGCCAAAGTTCATAAGTACTGTTCACTTCTTCCCAAATAAGGGTTATTAACTCCTAAAGAATGAATTTTGACCAATAAGTGACATATGTTTTATTTCTAAAGAACTCTTGGTTAGCTAATAAGTAACAAGTATTTAACCTTTGAAGGGTTATTAGTTGGCCAATAAGAAATATGTGCTGAGTTTCATCGAAATGAGCTTAGTTGTGCAAAAATGGTGTTGACCCTTACCTACTCTCATACCTAAAATAAGGGCTGGGACATATTTGATGCTCAGTATTAGTTAGTGACTAATGACAAAACATGGCCACTAAGTTTTGAGCAAATTATCAATGTCCTCTTAAACATATATGACTTGAAAATGTATTTTTAACTAGTGAAAATTCATTGAATATTTTTGGAGAATTATTTGATAGCTTTTTATTTGTTATCAACCTTAAAAATATAAATAATGATTGTCCTAGAATGAAAATTTTAAGTTTTTCATCAATTTTAGTCTTGTTATTAAATTAATAAACTTTTGGTACACTCTATAGATCTGTTATGGATCTATCCATAATGTTTTTACTGCAATTTGTAACCTTAACTCTTATTTATTTTTTAGCATTTTCAAGAAGTGGAAGAAGTTCATTTGAAACAAATGAAAGAATTTTTAACAACTTATGCTGAATTAGTTGAAAATAATCATGATTTAATGGGCCAGGTTAGTGTTTAATATTATTTGTATTGGTTGGATGAATTCTGGTAAATGAAATAACACATTTTAGTAAAATAAAAAATTACTATCGATATAGTTTGTATTTCTTGAGTTTTTTGATGATGAATATTGAGTAATATGTATGATATATTTACACTTATGAAGGAGCTAAATAATATAGTTATGTTATAAACATACCATTTCAGTACATATTATGTACTTAAATATTATATCTATAATATTTGTATGTTAATCAAGTTTATTTACAAAACATTCACATTCTTGAAATAACTTCACTTAGACCACTATCATTCTCTTCTCCTCATATATTAATCTATGTTTCTAGTCTGATTAATCACTTTCTAGTGCTTTGAAACATCATTGATAAAGAGAATTTCTCTTAAAATTAATGTTGTTCACACAAGTTTTGTGAATGGTCAAAAATCAAATAGGCCAAACCAAAATGTTAACATTCTTTTGTTTACCATAATTAATTAAATACATGTGAGTGTCAGGGCTGTCCTGAACTTCCGCAGGAAGCCACTGTGGTCCTAATGGACCACCCAAATATATTCCAAAAGAAATTTTGTTCCTGGCTCTCTCCAATGGTTTTTCTAACTTGGTCTATCGGAATACCATTGCAGTTTTGATTCCATTATTTTTTTCTCCTATAGCTAAACCTTATAAATATTGCAAAAGTGAGATATTCTTACATAACTGCAATAGAAATTTTACTGTTTTTAAGAAACACCAATTTGTCCTGGAATTACCATCATAGTTTTCACTGGGGGTTTGGGTATAACCTCGTCTAGAGTGATATCTTTGGAAAACACCCATTTCAAAATGAAACCAAAAATCTTTTTGTGTCATTATTCAAGTAAAGCAGACAAGTTAATCATTGCATTTCTTTACCTCAATTTTGTCAATTTTGAACTATAAATTAAATAAGGATAAAAATAATAAAGTATTGGTATGCATACACCTTTATGTATAATGGCTTAAGTATTAAATTTTATGCAACAAAAATCAAAATTTAGCTCAGAAAAAATATAATGTGCAATTTTGAATTAATTTTCCATAATTTGAATACCTGTCAAGGATTAGTGGAAATTGAAGCTTGGTAACAAAAGATACAATTGCATGAAAATTCGGTTTTTAGTTATGGGTAATAATTTCTCTTGTTAGTTTTAAGGTTTATCAATTTTAGTTGTTTTATTTTTTTTATAGGTACATATGGATTTTAAAAGGCAATGCATTGAAATGACTGTGGATAAGTTGCTAGAACAATTCGTTTTGGACAAATATACAGGACTCGAGAAACCAGGTCTGAATAATTAATGAATACCATTTGTGTTGATTGCTTATAAATTAATTTGGTGTCTCAATAATGTTCTTTCGATACAGTTTTTCTGTTTTGAATTTTCAAAGTGTTTTTTTGCATATATATATTTCCATTTATGCACCACAAAAGGCTGATTTTAAAAAATTTTCATTCAATTCTTTTGAAGTAGTCTGGATAATTATTTCTCGATGGGACCAGAATAATCTTGGATTAGAAAGAATAAAAATTAAAAAAAAAACTTTATTGAATGATTGTGTAATTAATAATTTACTGTGCCTAAATCACTTTAAGTCAACATAAATAATGGTAGCTGGAAGATTGCTGATTGACCGTTTGTATTAATATATGGAATATGATCCGGGTACAGTCAAATTAAACTCAAATAGTAATATTTTGTACTATTTTTATTTGAGCCTAAACTCAAATAGTAGTATTTTGTACTATTTTTAAACTCAAATAGTTATATTTTGTACTAGTTTTAAGCTCAAATAGTAATATTTTGTTCTATTTTTAAACTGAAGTAGTAATATTTTGTACTATTATTTTTAAACTCAAGTTGTAATATTTTGTACTATTTTTAAACTCAAATAGTAATATTTTTGAACTCAAATAGTTTTGTTTTGCAATTCTTGTTTTCTTTTGCTCAAATAGTTGTTGTTTTGGCTCAAATAAAAATAGTACAAAATATTACTATTCGAGTTTAATTTGGCCGCACTCGGACCATATTCCATTTATAAATAATGGTACTAAGTTCTCATTTAATTAGTATGTTTATAGTTATTCACTATTTAAAATATTTTAGTACTTAAACCACTTTTATAATTATTTCTTACGGTGGTACTACTAAAAAAAAAAAATATATGTATATATAGGGCGAAACGTCAGAGATTAAAATAGTTTTAAACTATTTGTTGTTCTTTTTTTGACCGCAATCCTGACCATCTTCTTCTGGTATGATACATCCTCCACACACTCTGCAATTCGCTTCTCTCCTTAACAAACTGAATACAAGTAAAAAACACCTGCTCCACTGTTTCTAACAGTCTGACATCCAGTGCATTCTGCAGTATTGTCCAGTTTGAGTCGGTACTGGTAGGCTCTTAAGCATCCATGTCCGGTCAACAATTAGGTTATGTAAAAAACCACCTCTCCATACTGGCAGCCATACCAGGTGCCCACATCGGGTATTAACCTATGAGTCCACCTCCTGGAATCTGGAACCTCCCAATGCTGCTGCTACTGGTTGATGGTAATTTTTCGCTCTTCTACTCTGGAAACGTGTAAGCGTCGTCCATTGTGCCTGCTTCTTTCTTCAACAAGGAGTTCCACAGGCGGCATTCGGGCTATGACCGCTTTGTAGGAAACAGTTCGAAAAGCACTATCTGTCCTTAAACAAACTCTGCAATAAACTGAAACCATCTGTCTCCTGTATGATTTGGTAACCATTGCTTCTTTCCAAATCGGAATCAAATCTGCATATAACATAACGCAGGGGACAACAGTAGCAAGAAGCCTTCAGCTACTTTCTCTGGGACCACCAAAGTTTGGCATAAGGCATGACAAAAAGGATGCTACTTTGGCAGATTTACGGCGCTGATATACTCCGTGTGAACATCAAAGTGGAGACGTGCATCGATCATGACTCGTAGGTACTCCTACCCACCGTAACAGTGATGGACTCAGTTTGCTTCCTGCTAGTTACTAGGAGAACCTCAGTCTTGTGATCTGCAAGTTGTAGGCCTTCCGAAGACAGTCAACCTCAGACCGTAGCAACAGCCTGGTTAGTGATGAGGTTAACTTCTTCCAAGTACTTCGCCGCCACTACAACTGCAATGTAATTTGCGAATCCCAAAACTGTGGCTCTCTCCGGCATTGTTAATTTGAAGATTGTGTCGTACATGACGTTCAGAAGAGGTCCTAATACCGAGCCTTGTGGGACACCACCAGACACCTTGTATCTCCTTTCGTCAATGTCTGAAAAACAAAACAGAACTCTATCTTTGAAGTAGTCTGTGAGGACTTGTATAAGATAGGCTGGCACCACCATAGTCCGTAGGGCATCTATTATACTGGTCCATCTTGCAGTGTTAAAAGCATTCTTAACATCCAGAGTGATGATTGCTGCATAACGCTTAGCACCTCTCCTCCACCTTGTTCCTGCAATTGCTGTGCGGGCCATCTCTAATACCAATCCAACAGCATCTATCGTGGATTGCTTTTTCTGAACTCTGTATTGAACCCGCGAGAGGCCATTAACTCCCTCCATGAACTCTTGTAGTGTGTTTTGGTGTTCTGTTGATATGGGAGTGGGTAGCTCATTGGTAAGGCACTGTGCTACAAACTCCAACAACCTGGGTTCGAATCCAGCGTTGGCGGATAATTATTTTCTGTTTCATGGTGGAAGGATATTTTTATGGGTAGGGAGGGGGCAGACGTGGGTGTTTTAATAAAATATAGTGTAATCTTAGTAATTTGAACAACATGCTGCAGGGGGAGATGTTCAAATTACAGAATGTATGAAGAAAATGGTATAAAAAAAAAAATCAACTATATGAATGTATATAAATATTTTAATTTTTTTACCTTTTTTATTGAAAGTTTTACAGTTTGAAGTTTAAAAAAATTAATCTTTTTTAAAGAAGTTATTTTATTATTATTTTTTTTTGCTGAGAGTTCTGCAGAATCTTCTTTACTAATTCTCTCAGGTGTTTTAAGAGGACTGCCACGGGTCATCATTCTCTGCTGTCCACTTCAGACACTGCTTCTTCATGCTTTATTGTCGTTGGTTCCTCAACTTGTCTTTCATCTTCTTCTTCATAGGTAGAGATTTTTGTAACACACTGTACGATTTCCTCATCAGTTTTCAATTTTAACTCTTACTCTTTGCAACCTTAAACCCATTCATCAACTTCTGTATCATTCACTGAAGCATCAGGGTTTATACTTTTAATCAAGGTCGAAATCATCTGTCAGCTGGCTTCGGCATTATTTTATTCATTTAGGCATTATCATTATTAGTTGATACTTCATACATATATTTTCTGT
The DNA here is from genome assembly GCF_000696795.3 of Halyomorpha halys. NCBI lineage: Eukaryota > Metazoa > Arthropoda > Insecta > Hemiptera > Pentatomidae > Halyomorpha > Halyomorpha halys. The sequence continues at coordinate 31,004 of NW_027116666.1, read as the reverse complement.
AAACTAAATGTTCTCTTTCCCCAACTATGGATTCCATGAATTGTGTATGGTTTTGACTGAACAGCCTCCCAAGCTAAGAATAACACATCTTTAAGATTCAAATTTTTAATTTCATTAGGAATTCTTGTTGTTGTGTAACTATAGACAAGAGTAGAGCTTTACGGTAATGGTGCTTGATTTTTCGAATCACACTTTGGTTCATTGGTTGTAGGAGAGGGGCACAGTTTGGTTGAAAAAACATCACTGTTATTTTCCCGTCATTGCTCACCAAATCACACTCATCTGGCTGGCCAGGGCAGTTATCTAAAAATAAAATGGCTTTTGGTTCCAGATTCTTCGACTCCAAATGCTTTCTCACTGATGGAACAATTCCTTAAAAAGTATAGCGTTCATCCAAACTTTTGCCTGACCTTTATAAAAAAACAGGCAGTTTGAAATTTAGGGAATCGTGAGGCTTTTTTTGATTGTCAAATCACAACCATCTGAAGCTTCAGATTTTCTGTTGTATTGGCACAAAGTTATTTGCTCTTAAGATATTATTCGACCAGAGGCTTGAGCTTCGTTTTTATGAATAAACATCATTTCTGGCAGAAGTCTCCAAAAAATACCACTTTCATCAGCATTCTAAATCTGCTCAGAAACAAGATTTTTAGTTGTGACTTACTGGTGTATTCAAAGTACGGAAATTCAGATTACTGAGATTCCATTGTATTAGTTTTGGTACTAGTGACGCTTTTTTTTTATTTTGCCCGATCTAATGGAAACAAAATCAAGAGAAAATATCCCCCCTATGAAATGTTATAGTTCATTATAAATGAAAATTCCCATATTTCTATTATTAATTGTAACTTTTTTTCTTTCAATTTTTAGTAGAAAAAATTTCAGAGATAACATTTCTTAAAAAATTAAAGTATATATAATTTACTACTTTAACTTATTAAAGTTAGTATATATTTTATTTTAGGGTAATTTGTGGTGCCTTTGATTAGAACTATAAAATAATTCAAACATTGATGATTCAAATTAAATGTTTCCAGGACAATAGTATACACTTTTTTTTCTCAATTATTCTACTGGTTTTTGTGATGCTAAATCCGAATTTCAGGTTTTTTACCTCATTAGCTGGTGGCTTCAGACCGAAAATAAAACAGATTTAAATGATTTCAGTTTTTTTCTTATAACTCAAAAACTTGGAATTTTCCAAAGAAAAACATTCAAAACAACATTTAACAAAAACTAGCTGCAACACCATATATTTTATAGTTGGTTGGCTTTGAGACCTCTTTTCAACCACCAGCTCTTATTGTATTATACATTATACACTGTCTGCTTGTAATTGCCTACCCAGGTCTACTGTTCAAGGAGACTGCGATATACGAGTATATGTTTTGCTGTTATTTGCCTACGGCCTTCATCTCTACTGTGTCTACACGACTATTCATCCTTAAGGATCAGGTCAGATAGACATTATTTGTTCTCTCATCCTGCAGAAACAGTATTAATTTTGTTCTCAACCATGAAATTATGTTTTATTTGTTGAAGAAAATTTCTCATTTGTTTTGTTTAATTTGAAATAATTAATTCTTTATATTTTCTATAGTGATGTTCTTCCCTTTGTTATAAAAATTGTTTTTTTCATTGTAATTATATATAATTAATGCTATGTATATAATTGTCAATAGCGTTAACTATCATCTCCTTGATCACCTCTAAATCAAGCAGAAATTGGACTCTATGTGCATAGTCACAGTTAAATTCATTTGTTTAATTTTTAATCCCTCCAGTTTCATTCTTAGTTCAGAACTTATTATAGGCACCTCAGTAGTATATTTGACTTCTTTTTATTGCTTATCATATAGCACTTTCCACAGGTTTTTAGTGCATGAAAATCTTGGTTTTGCTGATGATTCTTGATTTTCACATTGGTGATAATACTCATGGTTTTAACATAACAGTTTCCAGTTGCCTCTCACTTAATTTATTGAATTTGTATTTATAATTCTTTTACTCAATAAAAATCTAAATTATTTAGATATCTATGTTCCTTATTTTATTAGTATTGCTAGTATTTACTTTTGTACATATTTTTTTTCATTTTGTAGTGTATTTTTATAAATAAATAAATATTATTATCTCACTATTCGATTTTGGGTTTAAGTTATTACATTCATTGTGTATTATAGGTGCTATTGATGTGGATGGAGTCATAGAAGGTCTAAATATTAATGATGTAGTGAAAAACGCATCAACATCGTCAAGTGTAACCACTACAACGCAGCCTACAACATTGAAACGGGAAGGTAATTCTGGTATTTGGGACAAGTCTAAGCAGTCCCGCTGAGCAACCTCTCTCCTAAATATCTTCTTGCCTAACTCCTATGGTATGTACTCCTAATACCTAACCCACCCTCAAGACCCCTAAATGAATAAATTATAAATAGAGTACAGGGATAAGGTATATATACTTATCATTAAACGATGGATAATGATTATTATACTAATTCAGTTGCATTTTATGCATGTGTTTGTGTGTGTATTTCTTATTTGTATGAGTCCGTATATGTGATTTAAAAGTAAAAAAAAAATAAAATAAAATAATTTCTTAAAATTCATTGACTAAATGTTAAAATATATATATTTATTTATTTACCTGTAATAATTTATTGTTTTGTTATTTCTATCTAAAATGCGTAATTTTAAACTTTTTACAAAACATCTGTATAATTTATGTTATAAAAGTTACCTTCAAAAACTGATAATATATTTGTGTATTATTTAATTAATGACTATTATACTTCATTTTATCTATTTTATTTATTTTTTTTATTCTAATATTTTTAGGTAAATATCCACACACCGTAGGGGTAGTGGGTTGGGTAGGAGGTGTAAGAGACAAATAAAGATAATAACTGATGAATTTTTAAATAAAATCATTTTTTTATTCCCTTTTAATGATTTTTTGATAGGTATGGGAGCTATTTTTTTATTCTAAAAAAAAGTTTCATTGTATCTGTCCTTTGTTTTTATAGTTCATATTTAATTTTTGGAGATTGCCTATTAAATTGTAGGCGTTGAGAATGCTGTGTGTGTGTTGGTGTGAGCCTATTTGTTGCAGGAAAGGACCATTCAGTTACAATGGCCACATCAGCACCAACGAGTCCTATACCTCCTGATACGTCTACTATGTCTCGACAACCCCTCAGAGGATCAAAATGTAATTTTTTTTTTATTTTGACCTCTAAGTTACTATACTTATATCGATTTTAGGAAAGTAACATTCTTTTTTTATCTATTTGGATAGTCTTTCTTGCATAGTAATTTTTAAGCTTCATTTAAGATTTATAATTTTTTTATTTAATTTATTTTCTGATTAAATTGTATTTTGTAATATAGCTCAGTTTTTCTATGACTATTGATATTTTAATTAGTTACTAAGTTTTTTACTTATACATTTTTAAAGACATTGGGGTATGAGTATATCATTGGTAATAAAATTTTCCTATATCATAATTATTTCAGTGTCAAAAACTGATGATTTTAAATATTTGCTCATTAGCCAGTTATTAATGTGAGTTACCCTTTCCTATTCGATATAAGTAATAATTGGTGTGCATTTAGTATTTAGTATTTTATCAGTGCACTGAGTATAGTTATTTATTTTAATTATTTATCTTCTATAAAATTCATGTCATTTTGTCAAATATTAATGAAATACAATGAAGTTATTTACTAGATATAATTACTTTATTATTTCCAAGTTTAACATAATAATGCAGTTCTATCTGACATTCATTTTATTTATTAATAGGTTATATAGTAGTCGAGAATTATGAAACCTTATGTCTTCATAGCTTAAGGTCCAGGGGTATTTTAATTTGGAAGTATTCTGATATAGTATGTTCTGGAAGTCCAAAGAATTCGAGTAAACAAAGTTCATGTTAAGGTTGTTGAGAAAATGTGCTTATATGGTCCTCTTCTAGGCATTACAATGGGTGAATCCCTTCAGAAAGAAAACGCCACCCAACCCGCAGTGCTCTTGTTTACTTGATTTCTCTCAGCTTGTGAAATGTACTATAGTATAATTAGTATGCTCTCTTTATAAGTTTAAGTGCAGCATCCTCAAATATTTTTCTTATCAATCTATATTATTGATATTAGAAATATTTATTATTGTTTTTTAAGGAGTCAATTAAGCGCACAATAATTCTCGTGGATAGATACAATTGAATCAAATGGGTTTGATGAAAATGGTAACTCATAACTTAAACTCAAAGACTGATACACACATAACACATAAGGACATTATAAATTTCAAGCTACGTCTCTTACTGAATAGTAATTAATTTTATATTATTATTCAAATGAATACATTAAGAGGCATGGTTTATCATGACCAATCACGAGGATTTGATCTTAGTCTTATGTTAGGGATAACTGTTAGTTCTTTTTATTTAAATGTTTTCTTACGGAGATATTTAAAATATTTCTTTTGTCTGATATCCCCCGAGTAGTGCATATGGACTATAACCTAACTTACTCTTACAATTTTGGATCTTTATTTACTGAAGGATGACATAGAGAATGAATAATTTATGAAGCTTATATTGAAATCTGTTTTTCTTAAAATTTATATATCTAATTAAAATATTGAAATATTACAAATGTAACAAATTTTCATCTTACACTGTCCCATTTCTTAATTCCTTGTTATTTCTAATAAGAGAGCAGATTACGATTTGTTTTTATATTATCAGCATTATTTGATAATATGTTTGGAATTTTGATATCTACAGATATTGGAGCTTCAACAACTACGTATAACATTAGGCCGGCATAATTGCAGAAAAGTTAGCAATAAATGTAAAAGTTAACCTGAACTTGTTTACATCTTCCAAAAGAAAAAAAAATCTTTTACTAAATAATTCAAAACATTATCCAAATTATAGTCTCAAAACTTTTATTGTTTTT
>NW_027116666.1:9164-25571 GCF_000696795.3 Halyomorpha halys | reverse complement strand
CAGTCTCAAGAAAGAATTTTATGATTATAAAGAAAAAAAAATCTTTTTTGTGAGTTTTTGACAAAAAATTATTCAGTAGTATTTGAAATTACCTCATTCTATTGAAACTGAAACTATTGTTTCTTCCCATTACCCCAAACAAGAACATTTCTATTTTTCTGTTATAAAAAATCATATTTTAGGATTTATTGGGATGGTATTAATGAATATAAATTTTGTTACTGCCAAGAATACAACAAATTAACAAAAGATAAATTAAAAAAGTTAAACCTGTACTACTACAACCCATGAAGGGTCAGGTGTTCAGTACTTTGTAAGGGAGTACTGTTACTAGACAAACGATTGTGCAAGGAGGTGATTTGATCAGAATCACGCTCGACCTCCAGATTTTTACCCAATTAAGGGCACCCAATTTAGGAGGCTGGGTGGACCCCAGGAGGGCTCCAGAACCCACAAGAGTTGACTCACGGCTACAGTGTAACAGAAAACAATTTTCTGCCCAGCCCAGCCGGATTTGAACTCGGGCCCTTGGAGTTAGTAACCATGGGCCTTACCCCGCGGCCACCCACACCCCCTAAAAACGATAACGAAGTTGTAATGCTGTTGGGAAAGATTGTGTGGTCTTGGCTTTTTGCATTAGAATTTGATTTTTCCTTCTTTTATTTATAAAATTCTTTGATGTTTTATGTTTATCTATTTTTTATTATTAAACTAACAATGAGAACTGTTAATTTTTTTCAAATTAACAAAATGAAAGGTACTTTAGAAGATTTTTTTTATATTTGTTATTTAAGATCTGTTAGACTATTTAAATTTTGCTAAAACCAGCTGATATTAAAGATAATTTAATTCTACATTGACATGGCGAGTTTAATTGAAATTGTTGGAATCGTTTTGTAATAATTGAAAAAATATGAAAAATCAATTCTATAAAGCGGCACTTCCAGTCTATCGGTTTTATCGAAAAAGTTGCTGTCACCCCCTAAGAATATTCCCTTAAATATGTAATTTCAGTTTTATACGACTTTTCATTTTTGAACTAGGCACAGATACACAGATCATTTTGCAAGAATAGGTTTTTGTTACTCAGGGACCTCAAAACATATATTTCTGTCAAAAACTCGAATTCAAAATTTTGCATGATCACAATACTTTTCCTTACTATATATTCCATATATAGATAAGTGAAAATAAAAACACCAATACTAAGAGGATGTATCAGGGTGTCTATTATTATCTAGCATTATATTTACTAAAATAATGTAATAACTTATAATAAGCTTAGAAATCGGCGTATGTATGTAATAGCTAATAATGTAATAGTTTAGCCACTTATTAGAGTCTAAATATGTATTCTGAATTTTTACTTGTTTGAAAATTTCATTTTATTGTTATTTATATGACCAAAATAGTCACCACTAGATTATTACAAAAGTTTTAGTACATAAAATTATCATGTTTCAATGAATAGATTGTAGCTAGTATTCTCAATTATTATTTCTAACTGGTAGAACTAGCTGATTAAGTTTCCTGAATATATTTTTATTTTACTGACTTAATTTCCTTAAAATAATTTGATTAATTACTAAATTATCATTATTATTTAAAACTATAGAGAATGATGATTTTATCCAATATATTGATATACGGAAGCATCCGTTAAGAAGGGATGAATATATTTATATATTATTGCTGCAATATCCTTGTAAGTACCAAAACAAAATTATAATACAATTTTTATAATGATAAAGAAAAAAAAAAATATCAACACTTTATTCTTATAACATCTCATTTTAACCATCGATTTGTAGGATATATATAATTTTTTCTGACCTCAAAAGTTCTTTTGAAAAGGTTCTATAACGATCCATTGATTTATTTTTTTAATAGTATTACGGTTTATATGGATTTAAATGTAACCAAAGCTTGAGTGAGGATTTATATTTTATTTTCAACATAAACTCTACAAATTCGTTAAAATCCAACTTATTAATATCTAACATTTTATTATTTTTCCTTGTATGAGAAAATAAACTTTGTAGATGAAATATATTAAGAATTATTATTATTATTAATTATTGTCTAAAAATGTTTTGAATCTACCTATTTTGATATCTAAAACCTCAATTTTTGAATGGAAGGGTTTAAATTTGTTTATCTATACTTAATAGTAGGCTATACAATGGCTAAATGTCTGATGAACTTTTTTTTTTGTGTATGTAATATTATATTTGTCAGTATTTATAGACAATGGTATTAGGGATCATAGAGCACTTTCACTCCATATTTACTAATATATAAATTAAGTCTTTCATTTCTGCCTTATATATTGATAATAAGGCTAACTTCTTTCTTTGATTACCAAATTTAAAGTAAAATATCCTCTTTATGGCAAATTATTATCTGTTCATTTTTGAGATTTTTTGTATTACTCCAGTAAACCTTTATATTTTCTGATTATTCTGCATAATCTAATTGTTTTTACAAAAGAGCTATAGTTAGAGAAAATAATTTTTAACACTATTATTGTAGTTATATAAATATAAATATATTTATATTCATTTAAATTGGAAGAAGATAGTTGACCATATGGAGTAGGTTGTTGGAGGATAGTCTGGGTGGGGGTTAGTAAAGGTATCAAAATAGTAAAAGAAAACTATTTATTGTAAACCAACGTTTTACCCTACTTCGCAGGGTTTCGTCGGTGTGGTAAGATGGGAAAACTTTGGTTTACAATAAATAGTTTTCTTTTAATATTTTGTTAACTGCCACCCGGACTATTCTCTTACAATTTATTCATTTAAGTTGTGGTTGACATCTGTATTTGAAGATACAAGCATATCTATTGTCTCAATCAACTATATTCACTGACCAGAATAAATTACCATATTACCAATGTATCCTGTTTCATTGTCTCATAATATTCTCACCAGTAATCCATATTTTAAGAGTTTTCTAGCATTATAAACTCTGTACAGAAACCACCCTCTCCAAGTTATAATGATATATTTTACTCCAAGGGATATTTTCTTTAAGTTTGGATGAATTAATCACTTTGGTTAATATGTTGGATGCATTGTTAGTATTTTTGTTATTGTTCAAATGCTACACCTTCAATATTTGTCAAAATCTATCTCTAGACATTGATCCTGCAAAGAATGATGTTTCTGTGTTTGTGAATATACGGTCCAGTGATCGTCATCTGTCTTTTCTAACTTAGCCCTTGAAAATAATTAATCCCAAGAATTTCCTCATTTTAGACATAGTGATAGCCTTCCATTTCACTTATTTTTAGGTGACCTATTCAATTTCTCTATAAAATATGTGAACAAATCATTTCCAATAAATAAATTCACCACATCGGTTATAGATTCAAGAAAAGTACCAACATTTATTTGAAGGTGACCTAAAAACTTCTAGAACTGAAGAATTATCAGTCAATGACTATTCTTTTCCATGTTTGTCAGGAATTGATTCAGAATCAGACAGAATTATTTAACAGGTGAATCCTCGAGATCATCATCTCTCACATGCTCTCTCTTACTATGAATATTGCAAATATTTGTATTGTTTTCCTCATATCCATATTCTATTTTATCGGTATATAGAGTATAAGTATTAGTAGCTATATGTTTAGAATACATACTATACCATCGTCTAAATACTGCCAATATGCCACATTACTAAAACTAAAGTAAGAATATAAAGTGTTATTTGCATTATATGGTTGTTATTTTATATTTGGTAATTTTGTGAAAAGTCCTTCCTTTTAATGTCTTTATTTCATACATATTTTTACACCTACTTTTCAGGGCTCTTCTCTCATCTACAGGATGAACAATAATTATATCATCTTTTAAAATAAACACCATTTGTTTGTGTGTGCGTATTGATTTTTAATACATAATAGATTTTTAACTTTTTCAGTAGTAATATAGTCCTTTTGATTTATTTACTTTTTATTTTTATTGCTTTTATACCCGACTCTACCTTGGAAGTTGAGTCTAAGAGTCTATAATGGAATGTACAAATTAAATTTTTGTCCCTGAGGATGCCTTGTTTACCGAAATGTTGAACATAGTGTTTATAAATTAAAATTATTGAAATAATTTGTCCTTTTGATTTTCATTAGTAGTTGTTTACATGATGAGACAGAAAAAATAGCTAAAACATTCAACATATATGATCATCATATCATTAAATTGACAATGGCAACAAATTGAACTTGTCAGACATCATGAAGGATAAAATGCAAAAATTTGATTAAATATGTGATGTATAAAACAAACTCAAAATCGTAACCAAATGTGTCTAGGGAAAACCTAGACTGGAACATTACTACATGAAGAAAAATGATGGTTTTGATTTTAAAAATGCCATAATTTTGAAAAATTACCAATATAGAAGATTGAAGGGGAGCTATCTGTATATATATTAATAATACTGTTAATCACAAAACTGACACATAAAACATGAATATCAATTATGCAGATATAATAGACAAATTATAGTTACAATATTCTTCAAACATGAAATAAAAATTAGATAAATTAATTAATAATTTAGTTCAAAAACAAGGAAAGGTCCAGGTAAATAACATAAAAATAGTGATAGAGGAGAGGTTTAAGAGAGATAGAAGTTAGAGGCAAGAATCCAGCCAGTGTAATAGTAAAAATAAAATGTTTACATTATATAAGTAGTGTACATTATAACTTATTTTAATTTAAGATTAAGTACAGAACTATTGATAAAAATCAAAAGAACAATATATCTACTGAAAAGATATAGCATAAGCATGTATACACGCGTGTATACTAATATAGCAATAAGTAATATAAGCAATATACACGCACAAATAAATGGTGTTTACTTTATAAGATGGTTAAATTATCTCACAAAAAGTAGATGGAAAAATATGTATAAAATGAAGACATTAAAACTAAAAAAGAATGACTTAACAAAATTATTAACTATAAAGTAAAAGTTATGTTATGTTATGTAAATTTGCTCATTTGATGTTAGCTGATAAATACAATTTGTGGTTATTATTTTGATCTTACCAACAATCTGTCTAATATATTGTTTTGTGTATGTTTGTGATTCATAATGCTGTTTATTAGCAGTGATGGAATAAGCCAGAACGCACAGGACCTGTCGCAAATGTTTTCTGGAGAGTCTAAGTTTTTACATGATAAAAAAACCATTTATACAAACTACTCTCAATTTAATGGGATCAAATTTCGAGATAACGCTGAGCAATTTCATATTCTTTTTTTCAAATTCTTCAAGTACGCCTTAGCTCACTTTTTACATGCTTTATTGTCACAAAAGAAGGTTTTCTGCTGCAGTTACTAATCATTAAAGACATAAATTTGTAAGGTTATTTCCTCCTTCGGGTAGCATGACTAAAGAATTTTCCAATAAAATTTGAGTTCAAGAATCTCATGTTTTTCGTTGTTTATAGAGTTGTCACATTATTTTTTTTAAGTTCAGCTAAGTGGATAAGTTCCTTGGCTAGGATTTCCTCCAAATACATATGAAGTATCTGACAAAACATAAATAAAAATAGATACTTAATGTGACTTGATATGCTATAATAGCAAATGTTTGTTATTATAACATTTGTAGTTGATTTTAAGTTCCTTTTTTTTTTTTTTTTTTTAATGAAGATTAGATTGATTCCAGTTTCTTTTAGAAATGAGTGATTATGAGCAGTGGAATAGTTAATGATTCTTTCATTATTAAATATTATCAATAAGTACGATGTTTGTGTTCATTATTATTTATCCTTCAATCTACTAAGGATTTAGCTTATTTTCTCTTAAAGTTTTAACTTTTAAATGTCGATTTGTGTAGTTTGCAGCATGAGTTTATATAGCTCCTGAGATCAAATTAATTTATATTGCAGATTATCATTATTAGTATTAAACAGACAGTATCTATCAAAGGAAAATCGATATTACAATTTTTATGAGTACATTTTTAATATATAAGCATACAATACATTCATGTATTTGTCATATTTCTCCATTTAAAGTACATGATCAGGGTCTTACCTAACATTTTAATACCCCTGTCAAAAGCACTTTTAAAGGAATGGGTAGCATGCTCCATGCTTCATTAAGCTGCCAACTTCTGGCATAATAGTTTCTATTCGAGCTTTTATAACTTCATAAATTTAATTTATCTATTCATAATTTTTATTAACTAATACTCTTTTAACTTTCATATATTTTAGTCATTTTTAAATTATGAATATTTTTAGTGTGTCTGGTGTTATTTAATTAGATAGTTGTGTTTTCTTCGAAAAATTAGTTTATTTAAAGAAAAAATCTTTTTTATTTAATTAATAGAAAGAAAACTGGTGTGAGGTATTATGGTTCAGAAACCATTGTGACTAGTTTAAATACACACAAATGTGGGACTACCTACAATTAGTACTCTTCTAAAGTCTTAGTATTTCCACGATTAATTGAAATTTTACTAATCATCAGTTACTTTCTTAACCGTTTTCACTGTAGCATATATTTCACTCTTCTACCAACCAATAGGCTGTGTTGAAGTTCATGGTGGTAACACATCATCCTTATATCCCACTCATAGGCCAGCCTTCTTACCTTCTTTTATTAACCAGACTTTTATTTTGTTAGAAAGAACTATGGCCATTTGGATTAGGTATATTATATATGGGTCATAACTCTTGCATTCAAGGTACATTAGAACCCTCATTATCTGAGGCTCTAATAACAAAGGTTTTGAGCGGCCAATTTTGTTATTTTTTAAATTTTTACACCATTTATTTTATGTGTATAATATTTATTTTAAAAAAATGAATATGTAAGCTTATTTTTAATTACATTATTATTAATTACATATTGTTAATTATGTATTATTCTTAACAATAATGAACAGAAAAACACAGCAAGCTGCTATGGTATGAATGAGATGTTTCCGGTAACTACTAGCCCAATTCATATTCTAGGAATGCTAATGTTATCAAGCCTTTCTGTGAAACTCCTGGCTTTTTTGCCTACAAAACAAAATTATTTACTCAGTTGAAAAATATGCTTCTGGTCACAAATCCACCAAAGAACGACTTACAATTATGACATGTTGTAATGCTTTGGGAGGCGTGCCACTTTCGCCAAGACATTGGTGTTCATTTAAATTATGTTTTATTTATCCTTTTACATTCTTTTCTTACTACACCCCCAACCGACTTCTTAAATTATAAAATATTTTGATTTTTACTGAAATTTCAATAAATTAATAATCGCAACTGCATTCAATACTCTACTTATAAACATATTTTTCAAGTTCTATAAATAAATAAAATCTTATGCCTCAGATCATGTTTTTTTTCTTAATTAAGTAATTAGTTATTTTTTTTTTTTTTTTTTAATTTCTATTTTGTACAATTTAGTTGTTCATGTCATAAAATTTTTCAGTTCAACATATTATAAAGAAAATAATTTATTTATTTAATTTCCTGGTTATTTTAGATTAGTAGATACATACCTACAGTAACAAAAATTAATATATTAACACTGCTAATGTGCTACTTTATGTGATTGAGAAGCTTGTATATTATGGTTATGGTACTGCTCACTTTTTATTCTTTTTTATTGATATATATGGTTTATATGCTTGATTTTAATATTAAAGAGTGAAGCTTTTGGTTGTTTCTATTTATTATTAGGAAACTTCGAATTTAATAATATCAACTTTTTTTTTTTTGTCAATTTTAATAGAATCATTATCTATGCTTCCATTTGAATTACAGTTTTTTTCATTTATTTTGCACATTACACATTTTATGTAGCTATAAATGTGTGTAAACCATTAAAATAAATCAAAACGTTTTAAAAAGTGTGTATGCACGCTTGTGTGTGTATGCTCAAACGTTTGTCGTATTAATTTAATTCATAGATAATTCAATTTTTCAGTTACTGTACAGAGTGAAAGATTTTTGAGAAACTTTTTTGTCTATTTAAAGTTTTGAAATTGATTTTTCATTTTATTTTTATCTGAACCTGCACTGTTTCTTATGTCATTCAAGTTATGTAATCGATGTGTTACAAACATTAGCTGCCTATATAGATTTATTTTTAGTATCCCATTAAGTATTTGATGTAAACAGCATTATTAGGAAGTTAAACGATATTGATAAGCGTAATTTCTTCTTGTTTGTTTTCAATTTTTATTTCATCTGTTACCTTGTAAGTTTTAATCTTCTGCATTATTTGTCCATATGTTAAAATTTTATTCTGTCATACACAGTCTGTTAGATGTTATCTATTATTCATCAGTAGCTTTGTTAGAACATCAGGAAATATTTGAAATTTAATTTCTCTTTTCTCAAATGTGGAAAAAAAACTTTTTAATTAAAAAAAATAGTTCTTAGGTTTAAGTTGATCTGAGCTTCATAATTGCTAAGTTTTTTTGAAATATTTATTACAATTTTAAAAATTGTTTTTAGTTATTTTGAGACCTTGAAGTCTTATACACATGTTCCTTAAAAATTAAATTTCTTTAAAAATAATATCTTCTTCATCCCCTATGTTACTCCTTCAGATGGTCATGTTAGGAATACTAAAAATGAAATCAATATTCCTTCTGGTTAATCTCAAAATAAATAATTCTATTTTTCTTTGAAAGATTGTTCTAAGGTTGGTTTTATATTAGTTCTTATTCAAATAAAATTTCATTACATTCAGATCTTGAATTACTATAGAGTTTCATTCATCCACCTTTCATAAATCGAAATGGTCATAAGTCGGAAAAAAATTCACATCAACATTACTTCCAAATCTTGAATTACTATGGGGTTCCGTTCATTCTCCTCTGTCTTAAGTCAAAATGTTCAGAAAAGAAATTAGCATCAAAGTATTTATCTAAAAATATTTGATTTCTTTTTTTATTAATATAGTTGTTTGAGAGTGGTTTAGTTTCTTTTTAAAACAATTTTGATCCTTTTTCTCTCAACTTTATTCTTTTTTAACATCCGACGTTTCGACCTCTCAGGTCATTCTCAAGGATTCCTTATTTTGTTTTCATTTTTTTTCTTTAAAATTCTTAAATGCCGGCTAATTGCCTTTGTCCCAATAAATTCTTCTATTAAATTATTTCCCAAATTTAAAACTTTTATTAACCACTTTTATGTTCATTTACAAACTCCAAAGTTGTGCTGTTTGGAGTTTGTAAATGAACATAAAAGTGGTTAATAAAAGTTTTAAATTTGGGAAATAATTTAATAGAAGAATTTATTGGGACAAAGGCAATTAGCCGGCATTTAAGAATTTTAAAGAAAAAAAATGAAAACAAAATAAGGAATCCTTGAGAATGACCTGAGAGGTCGAAACGTCGGATGTTAAAAAAGAATAAAGTTGAAAGAAAAAGGATCAAAATTGTTTTAAAAAGAAAATATTTGATTTCTTTTCTAAATATACATAGATGGGGAGTATTGGGGAGTATTACATAATATGTTACGTTCAGGGTATCAAATGTACTCATTTTCTTCATTAGACACTATGAACTGGCAGGACACTGGCTGGCAGAATCAATTGCATTATCTGAATAATAAATAGAATCGATTGAATCATCTTGTTTTACACTAGGTGTCCCAAAGTGACAACAAATAAAAAAAAATATTAATTTTTTTTTTTTGTTGTAAGTCCGAATGACCGCAATTTGAGGTGGTTGTAAGTCAAGAGCCAACTGTATTATAATAATACGAACTAACTTAAATATGTTTTTATAGTAATTGTAGTTGTAATCATAATCTTTAATTTCTTATTTCACTTCAGCCTATCAATCATTTGGGCTATTGGTATTTTAACGAAGTATCAAATATTGTTGCATTATAAGCTCAGATTATTGTTATCAAATAAACTGTAATATATAAGATTTTTCAAGCTTTAATTCAATAAATATTTTCTATTATATAAAGTCGTCATAATTTGCTAACTTGGGATTAATATTTTTTCATTTCATAACATAACACAACATAACAGATAATTACATTTTAAAGCTTTTACCCAATTTAATTTATTGATTGTGTTTTGGATTGAAAATCTGTAAACTAAAAACTTGATAAGTTAAGGATTAAATCTACTCCATTATTTTTCAACATTTGTTATTTACTTTTTATAATTGATTCTCTTCATTACAAATATATAGATATGATGTGATTATGAAAACAATCTGATTAGTAGCTAAGATCCTTTAAACATAATTTCGAATTATTCCTCTATAATTATTTTTTTTTTAAATACTGTAATTCTTGATATTTTTTTTTTTACTATATTATTGCTTGTTAAACATTATAATGATGCTAACTGGAACCGGTCAAATTTTCTTTGTTATATATTATTGATCACTATTCAGTTACCATGAGGAATGAGCTCTTTAATCAATAAAAACAACTTATTTCTCCCTTTTTCCATTTTGAGGAATAAAAATTAATTAAATTTTTAAAGGAAAATAGAATTTTCTTCAGGAAGTTTTTGTTGAAGATTACTCTAACTACTCCTTAAGCAAGTAGCCACTTCTTAAAACAGAGAGAGATGAGCAGATTTTATCTGATATTGTGTGAAATGTGTATTTTGTGGGTAACGTAAATAAAACATGAATTAATATAATTATATTAATTAATCTAAATATGCATATTTTTTAATTATCTCTTCATTAAATATTGGATCCTAAAAATAAATTCATAAAAACCATTATGTATTACTTGGCCAATTTTAACCTGTTGACATTTTTAAAAATAATCCAGTGTCTAAGAGTGGTAATTAGTCACTTATTGGCTTGTGGAACCTGATAAAATTTAATTATTAAGTTTTAGCCTTGAAGGTTTTTCATAATCAATCTAAAAATGAATATTCATTAATTTATGTGGATAATTGACCTCTCTCTTATTGGGTATCTAGTGACATGGAAAAGCCAGGGAATTTTTTAATTTTGGAATTGTCTGGAAGAAGTCAGGTAATCTGAGAATTAACCAAAAAAACTGCCACAGTCAGAAAATTCTAATAACAAACGATTAATAATTGTTTCCTAATTGTTATAACAAGCCTTTAAAAAATCCACCAAGTGTATGATTGTATAACTTTGTCACCATTTCTATTGGACTACCCATATTTCAATAGTATTATGAAATATAAGTGAAGTTCAATTTAATATCTCATGCATTTGAGAATATTTATCCGTGAGTTGAGAGGAAGGGTTACATGGTGAGAGAAGCCATGAGGTATTGCATACTAAGTTATTTATAAACATTTTGATTTATCAAAAGATTAAATTATCCTCGCACATTATCGATAAGATGGTTATCGAGCAACTCATTGTGAATAAATAAAAGTTTAAAAAATCACTGTAGGATCTTTTTGGGATTTTCAAGCCATTTTTTGAAAAGAGCCTCCACAGGTAACTAACTCATTATAATCAGATTGTAGAGGAGTCAAGTTTTCATTCCGAGATTTTCTCTTAGACTACTATTCTTATTTTTGGGGTTTTGTCATTGGAGTCACAGGTCATCTCAGAATAATTCTTGGGTCATGATGTATTATCTATTGTTTTGTTTCAAAATGGTGGCTGATTAGAGGTTTTGTACTTCCTTATCCAAACCATCATTATAGGAATAATGGAATGATTTTACCAATGCCAAAAAAGGTAGGCAGTCCAAATAATTTTTTTCATTCAAAATTTAATTTCTTATGAGCATATACATGTATTTCAATATTCATAAATTATTATAGAAATAATGAACCACTGTGTAAGAATTTGGAGAGTTTTTTTTCTAAATATTACTGTCCAATAAATAACTGTCAAAATTCTAATCTTAGTTTAAATTTCAGCTGCGTCAGTATATGATAGGTGCATTTAATGAGTAAAAATAGTAGTGAACAATATATAATCATTATTTGATGCATGCCTGATGAGGTAACAAGTGTTATAGATTTAAAAATGGTCAGGGAAAATTTTGAGGAAAAAGTTAAGGAATTTCTTCAAGCTGGTTTGCTAGACACCCTGTCTAAAGAATAAAAATTCAGCTTTAACTGCTGGAGTACATTCAATTTACTAAAAAATTTCTACTGAATTCACTCATATTTTATTACTGTTATCTTCAAAACTGACTTTTTATGTGATACAACCAGTCATTCATACACAAAAGAGAATATTTATTTATATACAAATCTTGTAATCTTTCGAAGTATCAATTTAAATGACATTTAGTATTATCAATTAAATTAAGAAAGAAATTTAAAAAGTGAAAAATATGGTTGAAACTAGCTAAAATTTATCTAAACCATTATTGTATTCTTCCATAACAGAAAATAATGGAAAATAACAGATAACTGTATTGTTTTATATGAAACCAATCAAAGAGGCTTAAATGAAATCATTCTCTAGTAAATTACAAAAACATATATGCATTAGACTGGTTTTTCTATGTATATTGAATGAAACGCTAGATTAAACTATTTTAATCACAATTTAATTATATATTCTTCACTATTGTTAGTGGTTGTATTATAACTGTGCAGTTCAATTACTAATGGAACATAACCAACACAGAATAATGGGTATTCAAACTAAATTTATTTTAAATTGATTGGTTTAAAAATTCCATTTATTTAAAAATGTTTGTAGGTAACGTAATAATTAAGAGTTGAATTAATCACATAGATCTGTAGAAATAAAAAAATGTTTTTGTTAAAAAATGGGTACTGCTTTTTAGGAAGTATCACTGCAATGAAGGATTACACTTAAATTTAATTTATATATGATTATAATTATCCTATTAAATATAATTATTTCTATAGTAGCTTTTATTTTTCTTTTGGCACAGATTCTTTTTTAGATTTAGTTTTATTATTGAGTTATATTTATTTATGTAATTAAGGATCACATTAATTTATTTGGTTCTTATATTTGAATTCAATTATTAGGATACTTAAACAAGAACTATTTAAGAATAGATAAAATTTTTTGATTAAAAATCTTGTATCACAAATGTAAAACTCATTTAATGGTAAAAAAAAAATAATGGTCAACTAAGTTTAAAAAAAATGATCCTTAGTTAACATATACCTCTTCCTCCATCATTCATTTCCTTCCTAACCTTTTATTCTTGATTCTATGAAGAATTGTAAGAAATTGTATCATCATAATTTTATTTTTATATTTTCCTCTTCTTTTTTTTTTCCATTTTACCGATTTATTATTTATTATCACCAACCATAAACCTTATTTATCCATTTTTATCCGGTGGGACTGTTAAGACTATTTGTTTGTATGTATGTGTGTGATTTGCTTGAAAACAATTAAATAGCTTTAATTATGCAAACTAACAGTATTCCATTAATAGCTTATCCACAAGCCTAACAAACCTAATGCTTCAAGACCCTGTATTTTCTCACTAGTTAATAGATATTTGCTTAATGTTGAATATTGCATTATTTGTTCAACAATTGTTATTTTATTTCTACTCCTTGTGGATGATTTAAGAATTTGACTCCAGAAAATTATTTTTTCAAGAGATAATTGCTGCTATTTTAGTTACTTTTCATTACATTTTTTACTTTTTCAAAATTTACCAATTCAATGTATTGTGATTTCTAATTTTATGTGATTTATAATGACCTGTTTCTAAAAGTTCATTTAATTACTTGATAATCTAGAAAGTGTCTTTTTGTTCTTACTGGCTGACAGATATCTGCGAAATTCCATCACCTACAGGCATATCTGCTTGGACATCAGGTCTAGTTGTTTCTTCCTTTTTTCACTTTAGCTTAAAACTTTACCACAATTAGTTTTCATTTTATTTTTAAAATCATTAGATTGCTTAAAAATAAAAATAAAATTGTTCATTTTTATGGAACACATTTCATTTTCTATTTTCTAAAAGTATTAAAATTTCAATCTTTTATGGATTTTTTATTATTTCTGATCCATTTTTAAAGACATATAATGCTAAGCCTAGAATTAATCATATCCACTGGAGACTTTACCATCTAAAACAAAATAATGATTCCATAACATGATTTTATGTACATTCCTTTTACCTACTCCTCTAGGGTTCCTTCGAAGTCGTCGTGAAAAAAAGAAAGAAAAGAAAGGAAAAAAGAAAAAAGATGTGCCTCCTGATAATACTAGTAATAAGGAAGAAAAATCTGATGTGTGAGTTTAGATTTTTTGTTTATTTTAAATGTTATTTATTGCATTTGCACATTGGGCAGTAAAATATAAATAAAACCCGAGTTAAAAATTCACTTCTTTATTCTCAATTTATTTTATTTTCTTTTTTCTTTTAGATTCCATAACCTATCAAAATTTAAATTGCCATTTATGTACAATATTTTTTGTATAGTTGGCCATTTCTCTTTCTTATAAATTTAAAATAATTACTATTTCTTGGATCATTTCACCATTTCTGTTTCTTTTAAATTTAAATTAACTACTATTCCTTGAATAGTATATCTATAAATACAGAAGAAAACTTGTGATTATTATTTTATTTATATATTTTGTTGTTTTGTTTATTCAGTTTCCCATAACTAGTTATTGTACCAGACTATTATGATGGCATTAACTTTAATCAATCTTTATATTAATTAAAGTCCTATCTCCATAGACTCTTATCTCGTCATCAGCTGATTTTTTACTCTAAACTTTTTTAAACTATAGTAAAATAATTTACAAATAACATTTAACCTAAGATTGCATAATAAATTGATTTTGAATATTCTTTTGATTTTTTTCATTGTCAGTAAACAACTGTTCACTTATTAGCTGAACTATACTCTCAACACTTTATCTTATTCAAATATTTTATCTTATTAATTTTTCTTTGTATCATTAGAGAGGAGAAGGAAGAAATTCAAAAGTCCAAAACCCCTACCCCTGAGGTTGATGAAGAAGGATATTGTGTGAGACCGAAACTTGAACCATGGGAGATTGATACTGGTGGCAGTTTCTACTCAAGTTCTGACACTGATTCAGGTTCATCATTATAATTTTATTTTTTATCATTTAGATATTAAATAGACTTCAAAGTACGAATTTATATTTAATAAAATCTCAACAATAATAACTTATTCACTTACCTCAAACTGATAATACAACTTTTGTTACAAAGTTTTCACCCTCCTGGCTTATATCTTGTGATAGTGCATTACAAAAACAAGCTTTATTCAGAAATTATCTATTGATTTAACCTAACTACGGAAATTTAGCTAGCTATACCTTACATGTATTGCTGACAACAGACATGGACAGACTTATTATACAGTTTAAATACAGTGAATTTTATTTATTTGCAGTTTAAATTTAAATGTTTCTGCACTATACTTCCTATTTTCTTTTATTTTGATGGTGTGTTTAGTTTGATTTATGCATTAAATTTTTCATTGTTAAACTGGGATACTGCTTTAATATTCATTTAAATTCATTTGCTAGTCTGAATTGTCTGAGCCGATCAAATATATTTTATATATGTATTTATAGTTGACCGTAAAAAAATGATATATAAGATGGTCAGGGTTGCGGTCAAAAGTGAAACAAAAATAGTTTACAACTATTTATTTTCCGACGTTTCACCCCACTTTGCAGGACTTCATCAGGGCTAAAAAGATACAAAATGATACAATGATAAGAATAAAAATACAAAGATAAGATACAATGATAAGAATAAAAATACAAAGATAAGATACAATGATAACAATAAAAACAAGTAACAATGGCAAGAGTAAAAATTTCTTAATTAAAATACGTAAAATATAAAGCTAAAAAAGTACTGGAGATGCACATAAAACAAAAACAATACGGGGAAAGAAAAAAAGAAAACAAAAATTTATAGAGATAAAATAAACGTCATGAAAGAATAATAAAAATAATAATGATATAAAATGATAATAAATGAACAAAGAGCAAGTCAGGACAACATACCTGCTCCAAGGAATCGGTTGAACAGAAAGAAACAATGAAGCGGAAGTGGGGAGGAGGTCGGCAGCAAACAGTTTAAAGGTTTTATTTCGATTTCAAATATGTCGCGTATACAGGAAGTAGTGATAAAGATATGACAAAAATTGAAAAATGATAAGAGAAAAATACAGAATGATACAGTACATGAGTTATTACATAATAATAATAATAACTATAATAACTAAGTAAAATTAGATTGACAAATATCGTTACTAATAATAGGAGATTATACTGAAGAAAATAAAATAATATAGGATATAATAACAATAATTGTAAAAGAAGTAACTAATAAAAAATAAATAAAGAGTAGTTTAAAATTAAAAAAAAAAAAAAATACAAAGAAATAAGTAAGAAAAATAAATAAACAATGATAACAACTGTAGTATTTATATATCGTGAAAATAATCATTTCTCTACACT
>NW_027116666.1:7095-8542 GCF_000696795.3 Halyomorpha halys | reverse complement strand
TTTTTTTTTAATTTTAAACTACTCTTTATTTATTTTTTATTAGTTACTTCTTTTACAATTATTGTTATTATATCCTATATTATTTTATTTTCTTCAGTATAATCTCCTATTATTAGTAACAATATTTGTCATTCTAATTTTACTTAGTTATTATAGTTATTATTATCATGTAATAACTCATGTACTGTATCATTCTGTATTTTTCTCTTATCATTTTTCAATTTTCGTCATATCTTTATCACTACTTCCTGTATACGCAACGTATTTGAAATCGAAATAAAACCGTTAAACTGTTTGCTGCCGACCTCCTCCCCACTTCCGCTTCATTGTTTCTTTCTGTTCAACCCATTCCTTGGAGCAGGTATGTTGTCCTGACATGCTCTTTGTTCATTTATTGTCATTTTATATCATTATTATTATTTATTTATTTATTTTTATTTTTATTATTCTTTCATGACGTTTATTTTATCTCTATATATTTTTTTTTCTTTTTTTCCCCATATTGTTTTTGTTTTATGTGCATCTCCTGTACTTTTTTAGCTTTATATTTTACGTATTTTTATTAAGAAATTTTTACTCTTGCCATTGTTACTTGTTTTTATTCTTATCATTGTATCATTTTGTATCTTTTTAGACCTGATGAAGCCCTGCAAAGTGGGGTGAAACGTCGGAAAATAAATAGTTGTAAACTATTTTTGTTTCACTTTTGACCCAAAACCTGACCATCTTCTTATATATAAATATATTTTATGTTTCTGATTTCAGTTTATATTTAACCATCCTTTCCTACTGTGGGATCAAGACTAGTCATTCTCTCTTGCACAACAGTCCCCTCCCATATTAAAATGTAATAGGTCAGATCTGACCTACCATAGTATTTGTGCTTGTGACAAAAAATACCTTGAAATTTAAACTTTACCGCCTTGAGTTCATTAAATTTTGTTTGAATTTTTTCATTTTATATCATTGGGTAATATGGTAGTTTTTCCCCATGTCATATTCATGTGATTTGTTTTATGCATGTATAGCTTAATTACTTAGTATACCTTATGTGCAGTTGTATATTTCAATGTTTGTTAGTTTATTACTTCTATATTTAGTTAATACAATAGGTTTAAGTATTACAAAAAAAATTATCTTTTTACTTTTTATTTTCCTTACTAATATAAAAATTATCAATTTTTTAAATTTATGTATTGTAAAATAGTATTTTTTTATTACCCCTTTTTTATTAATTGTATGAAAACTTTCATGTTTAGATGAAGACCGGGAAAAGAAAATAAGGGTTGAAATTAAACCTATCAGTAATGGAGCTGGTCCTATGAGTGCTAGTGTTGATGAACTTCGTGCAACTGTTGAAAATTTTTCTTTATCACCATTAGGGGGCGTCAATATGGTATTACTATTATATCATATATATGTACATGATATATACATATTAAATATT
>NW_027116666.1:0-5785 GCF_000696795.3 Halyomorpha halys | reverse complement strand
AAGAAAATAATATTAATTATAAAAATTGCAACTAAAGTGTGTACTTATTTATAAATAATGGACTAAGATATGAAAACATCTATTTACTATCATTGGGAGACTGTATGGATAAGAAATGGTTGAATAGGGGGATTTGAAAGTGGGAAGGATAGTGTAGTGACTGGTGAATGAGAGAATGGAATTCATTCCAAAGTGATAAGGACCACATGAGGAAAGATTCGGTTTTGTCTGCTGTTTTATATACATTTGAAGGTCAGGAATAGACAGAGGATTCGAATTTGAGGAAATCAGAGATGTATAATTGGTAATGTCTGTTCCTCACACAATTAGGTGACTTGGCAGAAGAAGGATGCCAGGAAATACAACTGTAGGAAGAGTAAAGGCCACTTCGACCCTTTAAAACTAGATTCTGAGGTGGCCTTAGTGTAAGAATATAATCCTTAAGATTAATTACTGAATAGGAAAAGTATAGTTTTATAGTAATTATATTTGCCTTGTATATTTTGATTATTTATATGAGAAAAGTAATATTATTCTGTTTTTATATTTTAGGCTAAGCGAGGAACTGGTAACTTGAATAACCAAATGAAAAGATCACAGTCTGTTTCTCAACAGATTGGAGGGTATATTTTATTTACTTTTTGATAGTATGAAGATCCTCTTGAACAGTTATGATTTTATAGAAAAATATTGCAGAATATTTGTTTTTTATCATTATTAGGTTTCATAGTTTAATTAATTATCTGTTGTTGAAATCAAATTTTCAATAACTGGATCATAATAATAGTTGTAATAATTCAATAATAGACAAATAATTAATAATTTTATCATGCATTAGAATGTTAAGTAGCTTATGTTAAATTTTAAGTGTATCAGACTTACTACTCATACTATTAAGCTATTTATTACTTTCTGACAGGAATATCTTTAGAATCTTCTTTCTATTTCAGAAAACTAGGAAGGATGACTACAGTAATAAATAAAAGTGTTTTCTGTTCAGATGTGCTTTCAAAATGATCTCCTAAATTTGTAAAAAGAAATTCTCCCAGTAATATCTATATTTTTGGGTTATAACCAGCCTTGGTCCATTCTCATCAAAAATGTTCCTACCATTCTTTGTATACAACTTCAACTGGTTTTATGAAATCATGGAAGTTTGTGAATGTTTAATTCAGGGTTGTTAACTATGTGGTGTCACTTACAATTTGTGAATGGGATTTATGTTTATCCTCTGTTTTCAAGGATTGTCTTCTTCAATCTTGTGGCAGGCAGGAGTTTTTTTTAAAAGTTTTTTTCTAAATTTATGTTAGTTGGTAACATTTATAATTTGGCAGGTGGCTTTGAAAGCATAGTGCACATGCTGTTAAAGATTTAGAGGACTTGTAATATTCATCATCTTTTTGGAGTTGTAGCTTGCATATAGTGCTTCAAAATAATGTTAGCTGTAAATTTTAGTGTCCCTAATAGTTGAAACTGAAACAAACTTGTTTTAAACGATTTTTCTTCTCCAGGTATAGGATTCAATGATATAAATGGGAGTATATTCTTATTATTCTAGGCTGCTCTTGGTTTATCTTGTGCATGTTTGCGATTTGCTGATCCTAAAAAAGTCCTAGGCTATCATTCTCTCTTTTAATTAATTAGGTGCTGTTTTAAGGTGGTTCTGCTTGATAACTAACTTTATTGATTTTATCTTGCTTGGACAAGTTAGTTTTGAAGTGATTTTCTGTTTAAGTATTTAACTGTAAGGCGATGCTTTTTTGGGTTATTGGATAGGATATTTGTTTCATTTGCTTTGCTCAGATATTCCATCAGTGCATGCTATTTTTGGTATATAACAGAAGATTTATTAGAACTTATAGTTAGATGTGCTTACATATCATTCCTCAGAATGATCAGAGATAAAAATTAGGAATTAAGAAGAGGTTTCAGTTTGAGGCTTTGATTTTGCTGTCAAGTTGGTAAGTATAATTTGTGTTGTTGTTCAGGCTGTTTCATGGAATAGGGTCTAGTAATATTTACCTCTACGATATTGTTGCTTTATTTCAGTAGTTTCCTGCTGATGGGCCCTGAGAGCCTTGGTTATGGGTCACAGGAAGATCTGGCTGCCGGTCTTTTGTGAGGACTTATTGTTAGCATTGTTCTATTTTTTGCTATTCCTGATGTTTGGGTTCTGTTTATAAGGTTCTAACATGTAAATTCTCTATAAAGGTTCCTCAAATGCACTTTTAAGTCAAGTTCTGTTTGACAAAAATGATAATACATATTGTCAAATTCACATCGAGGAAGCATTTTTTATTTCATTTGGCAGTGTTTGTTTTGTCTTTAATTATTGTTTGAAATTTAGTTCTTAAGTTAAACAAAATTCAAAGTTGTTTGAAATCTAGTACTTTTTTTGCAAATTTTCTTTATTTGATTTCAGTTTTTGGCAAACCTCTGCCACTTATTTTTGTCTTCCAGCATAATTCCAAGGGATTTTTTAGAAACCTTACCAGATGGAACACTTTTATCATTCATTTTCCTATTTAAAATAACTAATGGATCACTCTTAACAAGGGCTTGAAGTATTGTAGTTTATTCACTGAAAATTCAGTCATATCTGATGTGATTATTTCCGGAAAGGCATTAATTGATATCATGTCGGTTTCAGACTATCAAACAAATTTCCTATCTACTTATATCTTATTTTAATTAATTTAATAGTTTTGTTTTTCATTAATTGATTTTTATTTGCTTTGTTCGATAAAAAAATTCAATTTTTATTTCAGTGATGAACAATGGGCCCTATTGCCCTAGGGTAAATAAGTTAACTAGGTAACTTCAAAACTACTTAAAACAGTGGTACATAAAATGGGGGCTGACTAATGCTATATAGTAATATTTCTTATAATAATATTTGGTAATAATATAATATTGTTCAAGCCCATAACTCTTGTATCAATGAGTGAAAAAGTTGCTCACTAGTTCCTTGACTATGAGCCTTATTTGCATTAAATATACTTCTTAATTTATCCCATTTGTTCTTAATGGCAGTTGTTGGTAATACATAAAAAATTGCATGCCCACAACTTAAAATAATTTGTTTTGCTATTCTTCAAAAGAACATTTCAGAACAATTATATTGGAAAAGGAAAAGAATTAATGCTTGGTTGTACATTTATTGTTAATATATACCACAAATAGATAATATAACATGTATATTTACTCTAATGGTACAATTATCACCATTGGTATTGCTAAAAATGGGAAATATTGTGTTTAATTGATGACTGTTTGAAGATCTTATTGATAGTGTCATGAATCCCATGCATTCCAATATTAGTTTGAAAATATTTTTTATAGAAAAACAGCCTCGGACTTAACTAACATGAATTTAGTTCAAAGTCCAACTGGTTCCAGTGCTTCAACTCCAACTGGCAATCACCCTTATGCTCCTCTTCAAAGTCCGACGCCTCCAGCTTCAAATAGATATTCAGGTAAATTTAGAGGTTTATTTGGCTAATATAATAAACTTTTATTTCTTTTTTATTTACCCTATGCTTTTATAAATTGGATTAAACCTTCTGCTATTGGTTAGGACTTAATTAAAACCTTTTTAATTTTTCTCAAACCCCATTTTTTACTGTATCACACAGCTGTTGCTTAAGCTAAACAAAGTTGTGTAAGATTTATGGTTATTCTAGAGTTTTACTCATAAGCAC
Source organism: Halyomorpha halys (assembly GCF_000696795.3). NCBI lineage: Eukaryota > Metazoa > Arthropoda > Insecta > Hemiptera > Pentatomidae > Halyomorpha > Halyomorpha halys. The sequence continues at coordinate 2,084 of NW_027116666.1, read as the reverse complement.
TTATAAAATTAATATATGTATGGTGAGTTAGTATGTTATTCCCTGGACTTATTTCCAGAATATCACTGTCAGTGAAAAATTAGTCTGCTGTGGATTTTCCTTTTTGAACTTACACTAATAAGGTTCAACTATTCATTTGGCATGATTTGACATCTACTCATAGTGTATAAGTTACATTACTTGGTATATGAGGAGTGAAATACTCCAACATTCAACCAGTCACTCTTTTTATTGATAAGTATTTTTTTTCTTATTCCGATTTATGGGTTTAATTTCTTTAATTCAAATTGCCTTTTGAAACATTTAAAACATCAGCTCCCTCCATATTCAAACACTTCTGTTTAAAATATATCTTAAACTGGAAATCCATTATTTTGGTGTTTTTCCAATGCTGCTATTTCAACTTGTTGATTGTTCCAGGTTTTAGATAGTTTTAAAGCCAGTCAGTCTATTGAATACTTGCCTAGAAACTCAAAATGTAGCTACCATTCATAAAATATTTTCTTTTCATACCAGTTATCAATTAAATATTTTCATAAAATGTTTGCCTTTTTTAACATTGCAACTGCTTGAAGTTTATTGAACTATATTATCAGATATTCTGTTTTTAAAGAAATAAAAATTAATGGCCAACATACTTAAAAATATGATTTGTAGTATTGGTTTTAAATCTTCTTTTTTGTTTTAATATTATTTTGTAGTCCCTTATTAAAAACTTAGATTGTTCAAAAAACAAGTAAGTTTTGATTATTAAATTTTATGTTTATGAATCTCATTTTATTTATTTATAGGATTGTTAATTATTCTCCTATTATTTTTTGTTTAAGAAATTGGAGATCTATTTAGTGAAGTAGGGGAAATACAAGGTCCTCCCTCTAAAACCAATCAAAGTTCCACACCAACCTCTGCTTCAGGAATTGTTATTCCAAGGCCACCTTCAAGAAGAAGTGAAGTAAGTTACATGAAGTGTAAAGCTGTGTATTCACTTGAGCATTTGTTAAATTTTGTTAAAATCACAAGGTATTTATGAAACAAATGTAATTTAATTACAAACATAGTTTATTTTTATAAAAATAGTGAACAAGCTAAAGCCAATTGTTATTTTGTTAGTTGGGTAATTTACTTTTAATTGATTATTATACTGCCAATTTTGACATCTTTCGGCACTAGATTGGGATGGAGAAACAGATTTTTCCAAAATTATTCAACTGTTTAAAAGAAATTTTTTTAACTCATGATAATTATTTTTTAGATTAAAAAAGAAAGGATCAAGAATTATTGTCAATTAAGTAAAACCTTTTGTTCTGTTTTCATTTCATATATAATATCATTTTACTTGTCACAGCATTATTTGAGGTTTTATATTCCAAAACCAACCAAGCCCATTTTCAATTTATTTAATTAACAGTGTCGTTACTAGATTACCATGAGGTTGAAGGACTTCCCCCCCCCCCCAAACCAGTAAATAACATGTTATTTAACTGTTTGAAAGAAATCTTTTTACCTCATGATAATATGGTACTAATACTTTTATTATTATTAGAAACTGACTTAAAATAAATGTGAGTTAAAGCTAAACCTATGACTGATTTATTGTTGTTGTTTTTTTAAATGTCTTGTTTTATTTAATAGTTCAACTTTAATATTATTTTGTGTGTTACATGGTGTACTATAAATGAAAATTACATTGATGCTTGCATTACATTAACTTCTTAACAGTACTTTATTGCTCATAGCTTCAGATTAGTGGTCAGTTATCTGATCATGGTGTCCATTAATATTGGTAAGAAGGGACTCAAACTCTCCACCTCTCCCCCTACTTTTTTTTCAGTTTGTCAAGTAAAAAGTTAATAATGTATGCTTATCAGTATATCAATTGTTATTAACTGTGGGCGGGAATTTTTGTTGTATTTAAACCAACTATACATGCTATAATTTGTTGCAAAAAAAAAATCCTCTAAAGTATTTGATGATATACTTGAAACAAATTAATTTATTATAAGGTAGTTAATATATTTTAGTCTTTATTTTCTATTATTTTTCACTTCCAGTAATCCATGTTTTATTTGTTTCAGGGTGGTGTG